>NW_021940864.1:18322876-18324241 GCF_001715985.3 Manacus vitellinus | reverse complement strand
GATAGGGCAGGAGTAAGGCTCGGGCCAGCCCAGCGCTATCCCCCAGCTCCTGCGGGAAAGGGGGCTCCTTTGTTCAGCGGGAGCTGCCGAGCTCTGCCCGAAGTCCCGCGCTACCCAAAGTGCTGCCAACTGGGGCCAACTTCAGTGAGTCCTCGCCCTCTCTCCTCCTAGCGAGGCTCTGGCCGCAGCCCCAGAAGCGGACGGGGAGAAGGAGAAGGAGGTGGAGAAAAAGGGGGGAAGCGAGGGGGGGGGGTAGGAGCCAGCTGCTGAAAGGCGGAGGGAGGGATAGGTGATTCCTCTTTTCCAGATCTTCTGGGGAGGGGATTGTTGTAATTAATCAAATCCAGGAAGGATTTTGTTGTTTGGTTTTTTTTTTTAAAGCGGCTCCCAAGAGCTCCCCCAGCTGCACTGCATCGCCCCAGCCAGCCTGAAGGGAGAAGCAAACGAGGAGCAGACAGACCACGCACCCTCGTTTCGCCTGCAGCTCAGCCTGGCTCTCCTCGCCTCCTCCCCAGCCTGCCAGGTCCTTCTCCCTACAAAACTTTCCCTGATGTTGTGTGCCGGCCTCAGGTGGATGCTTTGCCTCCGTGTGTGCCTGCTCCGCCCGCCTCGCAGGGGATTTGCGGCTGTAGAGAGGCCCGTCTCTCTCTCCCTCGACGGCTGCCGGAGGTCCTAGTGGGAACTAACGGGCTGCAGCGGGAAGGGAGCCGACGAGGAGAGATAAGAAGCTGGAGAAAATTGGGCTATTCCTGCCAGATATCAGCTGGAAACCGCTTGGCAGGTCCCTGCCCCATCGCTTTTTTCTGAAGCGCCAAAATTTCCTGCAAAAGTTGCTAGGAGCGTCACCGCTCCCCAGCCGGCCCCGGGACGCTCCGCTCCACCAGTCCCCGACGGGGCGTCCGGGGGTTCCCGCGCCCGCCGGCCGGGCTGCCCCGAGGTTGCCTCACGCCTGCCGGGTCTGGCAGCTGTGCCTTATTTTCTTCTCTGTTGGCTTTCCAGGTTTTTCCCCTCCCCTCCTTACCGTTTCATTCCCCTTCGGTTTAAAAAAAAAAAAAAAAAAGGAAAAAAAAAAAAAGAAGATAGAAAAAGGAGCCAATTAAAGCGGCCGTGCTGGGGAGAGCCCAGCCTCCTGCCCAATTCTGCGGGCCTCCCCACGCCTCGCCCCAGCCCAATTATAGACAACACCGCAGGGCTGGGAAGAAAAAGGGATTTGCTTCGGGCGAGAGATCTGTCGTCAGCCCGGGGTACCCCCATCCTCAGGACACTCGTGGCAAGGTCGGCTTCTCCCGGCTGGGACCTGAGATGCGAAGGGGTGGGGGGGCAGCTCAGGTTGCCCAGTGTCTCCTATGCCGGCGCTGGCTGGTG
>NW_021940864.1:18175352-18321986 GCF_001715985.3 Manacus vitellinus | reverse complement strand
GGAAAAAATATCAAGAGATATGGCCTAGAGAGAGCGGCCGCCTGCTCAGTCGTGCTCTAACAAACAAGCAATTAATAGATATAGCCTCTAATTAGTAAACAGTTATTCCTATTGTAAATGGTGCTCAGCGAGAGAGAAAAGCAATAGCGTGCACCAGAAGGGGAGCAGCGATACGAACAGGGCAGCTTCACTCCAGTGCCCAGCATCCCTGCATGGAGGAGGCATGGCAGGCGATTTCCCACTGGGCTCTATTCTATCACTTGTCAGGATACCGCCAGTATAAAACTGCCTTGTTTAGTTTTGTGGTCGTTTGGGGGTTTTTTTCCCTTCGTATTTTTTTTTTCCTATAACCAAGCTAAGGGAACATTTGCCAAGACACTGTGGGCTTTGCACTCTGAGATGCCCTTTCCACAGCTGATGGAGTGGGGCACTTGTGAAAGCACCTGATGTGATCAAGTTTATTCCTTAATACAATAAACCCTTACCTGAGAAGGATTTAATCCTTCCTGTGGTGAGTGGTGGCAACATTAATAAAGGGCGCATAGGTAGAAGGAGGCAGCCACCAGGAGGGGACAGGTGGAGCAACGCCTTTGCCAGGGCATAGGGAGAAGCAGGAGCTGACAATGACAAAACAAAGCAAAATTGTCCACATATCCATGAAGTAGGCTGAAAGCAACACAAGGAAAACGAGATGCAGAAATGTTTGCAGATCCAGGAAACTTCATAGTAACTAAAAAAAAAATCAACCAACATGACAACATGGAGACAAGACTCTTGTTTTTTTCTGTGCATAACTTTGAAATAAGGATATTTTTGCGGCATTTTGTAGCCTTTCCACTATTTTTTCCAGGGATTCTCATTAAATTATGGAATAGTGCCTCAGTGTTTGAGTGAGGCATATCTGGCTAATGAGTCAAAAAAAGAAAAATCAAAAAAATGTGTGCTTCACAAGCCTTTTTTGTGTTAACATTCAATGAACATGCTCATGTTTCATTGGCTCAAACGATTATGAAAGATGAAATTCAAAGTAAACTGACAAAGTATACTCTGAGTGGAAAAAAAATGCTGCCAAAACCCAAGTACCTAACTGCATTTGCTAAATAAGAATTAATAGTTATTGCTTGAGGCCTGATAAATCATAGCATTCATAACTCTGGAGTTTTCAGTGGGTGACAGCAAGGCAGCACTCCTATGCACACTTGCTAAGCAAGCTACTTGTCATAGGCAAACATACTCTGTAGTGATTCTACTTGTCAAAAAGCAAAGATGAGGGATGCCTTTCCTCCCCTCAGACTGTGTCTGCAGAACATATTTGTCCCATCTTTCTATCTGGGAGTCAGTGTCTCTGGTCGCTTCTCAAGACCCCACTTGTCAAATGAGTCCTGTCTCTGAAATATTTATACATACTACATCACCTATATTTCACATCCATGTTAAGAGGTAGACAGTCTCTGGGACAGATATGATGTTCAAAGGGAGCAAATCATATATAGCACAATGACATCAGGCAAGAGGCGATTGAAGAACCATGTGAGGCCAAGGTCCAGTTGTAACAACATTAATTATCTCTGTGTCAATGTTTTCATGCTGTAGTCTGGTTCAGTCTGTCATTTATCTCTTTTCTGGGATGATGCAACTATCTCTGGGCCCCAGTGATTTTTTGAGCTTGTAGTCTGACATTTCTATCCCCTCTTTCCTGTTCATTTTCTTCTCAGCACCACATCCAAGAATGACTCCATCATAGATTTGCATCAAAGACCTGAGCATACAGGCTTGTCCCTGCGATGCTGCTGAGCTGGGCTGAGCAGGGGCAAGTATCCAACTCAAGGCAGTGAGATGGAGCAGTAAGAGAGCCAAAGAGGGGGAAATGGGAAAGGGAAGAGAAAGCCAGTGTGTGTGAGGAAGGGGAGCCCCATCAAATGTTGCAAACAAACTAGGGGCAACAGCACCAGGTACTCTGCAATGCACAAACTATGGGAAAATGGGAAAGCATGGGTGAAGCTACAGTGATAGGATGCAGTTAAACTGTCCGCTGTTTTCCTTCTGTTTAATTGGTCTTCATAGGAAAACTGTAAAAAAATATACTAAAAAAAATCCTAGTTTGCCGTTCTGAAGTGCTAGAGTCAGAATCTCTTTGTGGGAAAAAAATGCCTAGGGCAGTGCTTCCCACCATTCATTACACCAGGCTGGTGCTGCTGCTGTCCTAGATCCTCCTGGGTATCTCCTGCTTCCAGTATGAAGCATGACAAGATAGGGTTATAAATCCCAGGGGTTCTGCTTTGCTGTCCTCAGTTCTCCTCATCTCCCCTCCAGGGAATACACCTATGCTGTGCTCACTTTCTTCCCAGATGCATTTTACAACATTAGTAGTACCTCTGAGCCTCTTGTGTATTCTGTTTTTTTGATTAGCTCTCCTCATCACAGATAGTGTTTAGCACAGAGAGGAGTGATGAAGAGGGAGTCCATCCTATTCCTCACCCAAGACCTACCAGAGCTTTACCACCCTTCCTTCCCTGCACCTCCCAGATGCAGCTAGTCGCAGGGTCATGTTGGGATTTCTGACAGCTGGTTGCTATTGTATTGGATTTTGCTATTCCTGCCTCCTGCCTTTACCCAACTACACTTTGACAAACCTACATTTCCCGGTTAAGGCTTATTTGAAACCATTGCAATCCTTTGCCCCTCTTATCTCAATGTGTGGCCACTCTTCTTTCCTTTGCTCAAGTGCTCACCCCATGCCCTCCCCCCTCCTTCTCCCACTTTTGCTCTAAACCCACAGGCTTTTAACTCAACGTTTTCTACCAATCTCTATGCCTTTTAGCCTATATATCTAGTTTTCCAGAGATCCTGCCGGGCTTTTTTTTGCTTTTGCGCTTTAGGACAGATTTGGGCTGGTATAGGGGCACAGACAAGGGTCTCAGCATCACTGGGAGCATCTTTTTCCTGTTTCACCTTTTCTTTGATCTTTTTTTCTTCTCTGCCTACTTCTCCTTCTAAATTCATACTTTCTTCTTCTTTCCCACCCTCCCTTTCATGTGTAAAAAGTGAGTCAAAAAAATGTCAAGCTGGTGCTGGTCAAAGGAACTTGTTCTCCCTGTCTTCCACTTCCTTTCATTGCCTCAGCCCTCTCTCCTAGCACACATCTCCCAGACTGCACTGGAGAGGGATACTTTTTCACAGAGAGCAGATACAAAGGGTTTGGGCGTGATTCTCCCCTGTTTGTGCCCTCTGCCACCACCAGCAAAGGGTGCATCAATTGCAGATTTTGTCAGTGCCAGGCGGATGACCTGAAATGTGTGATTTCTGCCCTGTGGTGAAGGTGGTGATGCAAGGGAGGGTAAAGGAGCTACTCCTGAAGCAGATGCCTTCAGCCAGAGGGTTGTGTTTGAATCAGTTGTCAGCACTCCCAGGAGACTGTGCTACTTGAATTTCCCATGAGAGGTTTTAAACACAGCTCACAGCATGGGGATGATTGATTGGCTCATACAACTGTCAGACGGGACTTTCCTGCTTAGACCTTGGTGGAGACAAACTTTGGCCACAGACAGCACATTATGTCTTCCTGAGGTGAGGAGGAAGCCATCCTGCAGAGTCACTTTTGTGGGAGCAGTCAGGTAAGGCTGTGGATTCACATGCCCTGAGGCCTCTTGGTGGTGAGAAAACACCCCAGCTGGTACCTCCTCACTTTAGTTGTCCAGTGGCCACACTCGGTTTTGGGAAGCTGATCTATTAGCATCACAATGACTTAAAATAACACAAAAGAAGTTCCTCAGTTCCTTTTTGTCCCTAGACAGAGCCAACCTCACTTCAGGAAGTTGAGCATTTTTGTTTTGGATATAAAAAGGAAGCTGCAGAGAAAACTATTTTTCTGACAGAATCTCCCCTCCCTAGCAATCCCAGAACACAAGAGCTGGGAGAGCCAGTCACAGAAAGATTCAACAGTGTGATGGGCAAGCTATAGAGAAGAACATCCAATTCAATGCCTGAAGGAGCAGAGAAGAACATCCAATTCAATGTCTCCTTCCTGGGGAACCATACAGTGCTCGTCAGTGGTGCGGCTTTCCATCAGCCTCTCACTGTAACATGATGTGGTGGGTTGACCTTGGCTACCCTTACTATTGCCTCTTCATTTCCAGGTGTTGTTTGCCACTGCTTCAGTATTTGACACAAGAATCTAGTGATTTTTATCTATGTGTGAACCTCTATGTACACACACACACACACACACACACACACACACACACACACACAAAATCCTTTTCCCTTCTGTCCAGTGATACACTACAGCCTGTTCAATTCAAAATGTCTTAGACAATTCATTGCACAAATCCAGAAGGTGCTAGAGAAATGTGCAAAGAAGAGAGAGTGTTTGGAACTGTGCCTGTTGAAAGGATGCTTTGAAACACAAGAGCCTCTCCCTCCTCCAAGGATTGCAGCTTTACCTTTGGGGTGAGTCCAAAACACAATTCCATGTTGCCTCTATGCTTTAATATTCTCAAATCCTTAAGGTGCAGTAGCATCCTTGTTTTTCCTCTGTAACTTGATCCATTTTAGAAAATCTGTGGTGAAAGACTCTGTTTCAACTTAACATGACTATTTATAACACAATTGTACAGCAAATCAGAGTCAGAAGAGCCATTACTGTAAAACTAAGTAACACTAGATGCTATACACAAGAATTTAACAGAAAAACCCTATTGGGAGGAAATTATAGAAATACCAACCACATTTACCAATATATTTTTCATTGGAGCTGCTCTAATCATTTTAGAAAAGCTGGAGCTGGGGCTACATGGGGACATGATACAGGTGTGTGAGTGCTGTGCAGCACTGAAGCACTACAGGTAGGGACGTAGTTTATCAGCAGAGCTGTTCTTGACAGAATCACCCCTCCACCCAATGCTCCCAAGCAAAGTAACAAATGAATCTGCACTCACATAGAGGGGTTTTGCTGGCATAGCTGTCTCAGTCATGAATTGCACCCCTGATCAAACGTGAGTATGAAGGAGCACTCCTGTGTGTGAGGAAGGGGCTGAAACACAAAGTCAAGGTGTGACTCACCCAAACTCAGACAGTGAGGCAGAGAGATGAGCAGAGCTGGAACAGACTACTTTCTTGCCTCACTTCTCAGCATAGCTGCAGACAGACAGCATTGCCACTGAACTGTGTATTCCAATGTATAATTACTTGCTTATTAGCTGGCTAGCTCATTATGCCAAGAAAGTTAGCGGCAATGTGGAGCAAAGACATTTCTCCTCTCCCTGTCTTTCAGACCAGAGAAGAAATGACAGATCATACAACCTGCTGGGAATCTCCACCTCCTCCACCCTTCATAGGCTGGCAGAGGTTGAAGTTTGATTGATTTCTCAGTTACATCTAGTCCTCAGAAGAAAAAGAGCTAATCATGCTAGCCTGATTCTAAAGCCAGGGACTTTGATGGCTGTGGCTATTGCTGCTTACAGAGTGATGTGCTGAGCACGTGTCCTGATGGGTGACCTTGCACTGAGCCAGCTCTACCATACACCATTGCTCGGTACCTCACAGATGTGGAGTGTCAGCCTGAGGTAAAGCCAAATACAGGAGTCAAAATAGAGCTTGACTTACCTATGGTATAGGTGGCACATTTTTAAAGCTTAAAAACATAATCCCCTCTGTTGCAACCTCCCTCAAGGAGCTCACCAGAGGCTACACTATTTTCACGCATGTCACTTCATGTCTTAAGCATTGCACACCCAGCCTGTGTGTTTCCAAAGAAGTTTCTCCATGCAGCTCCCCAGGTGGCTGCCCTCTGGTGAAGGCTGAGGCACTCCTTGCTAAACCAACCCCTGCATCCAAACTTCCCTAGGAAAATCAGATGAGGGTTTTGAACAGCAACAACAGCCTTCCCTATTGGCTATGTCAATCAGTAAAATTAGCAGAAAGTAGCATAATTTTTAGATGGGCCAAATCATTCACAGATTACAGAGACAGAAGGAAACACTGCTGGTCTGATCTCCTGTTCTAATCAAAGTGCATTGTGAGAAACAACCTCCTGTACTGATTTCTGAGAAGCCAATAATAAACCGTTCATTTGTATTTCACATAGAGCAGTGCCACATTCCATCAGGATGCACAAACCAGTATTCTGAAGGAACAATACACATTTGGGATTGGATTCACAGCTCTACGGCAGCCCTCAGATTTGCCCGTAAACCACAATATCTGACTTGCTGGAAGGTTTCATGGCATATAATGCTGGCAGTAAGGAATAGATGCCTCTGATTTTCCTACTCTGATTTTTCCTGGTCTTTGGCATCAAGAATGGGGGGGACATCAGGGAGACAGTGCCAGCCTTCCACCCAGCTTCAGGAGGGACTGGAGGAACCAGCAAGATCCAGGTGAGAGGGAGAAGCCGTGGCGAATCAGGGCAGCACTGACTCAGGAATTGATGGAGTGGACAGTGAAAGGCGAGGGTGGGAAATGGTCTGGGGGAGGGATGAAAGGGAGATGCTGGGGCAGCTTAAAGCATGGGAAGAGAAGCAAGGACTGCTGGAAAGATGGTGGAGCAAGTCGACAACTGAAACTTGGGGAAAGCTAGCATGTAAGAAAGCACTGCTTACTGGGGCAAGGACTGGTGGCCCCTGGTTGGGTTGAGATGTGGTCCTGGGCCATGGGTAGGGTGAGGGGAGACTTGAGGAGAGAGGCTGGGCAGGGTCTCCAGGACCTAGCAGCTCTGCCCCTTCTTTTTGCCCAGTCAGCCCTTTTTTTTCTCCATCCCACATTTCGGCACCCCCTCACTTGCTTAAAATCCTGACAGAATTCCCTTACAGTCCTGCCCTTGCAAGGAAGGCAGTGGGGTTAGATATGAAGGGCTGATAGGAAGGGGCAGGGAGGGAGAAATAGGGTGAAATGTGCCTCCCTGTGCCTGATGATTCAGTCCAACTGCCCTGGGCACACATCGTCTTGGGGATAACATGGAGTGTGGTCACCACAGCTAACAGGGAATGAGCTCATCCCTGCTCCAAACATCCTGTGTGAGGTGTCTCATGCTAAATATTCTTCTTTATTCTCCATGTACCTCTGAGCCCCTGAAAACAGCAGACATATTTTACAGGAACAAATAGATGCCTTTCCCTCTGGAAAATGAACATTGGCTGATTAAGAAATTACCAATAAAAATTTCTAATATGAGCACTTTTTCCCCCCCCCTTGTTTGTCTTGATGGAGAATCACATTTTCAAACCACAGTTCTACATTTATCATCCCTGATTTAGCAAATTGCTTCTTGCGGAAGCAGTGTCTAACCTACCTTTATTTAAGATTTTGCAGGATAATATGTTTATGTTGGACTCAGAGAGGCTGACAAAAAAGTGGCAAACATATTGCAATGGATGTACCGTAAAGGATTTTAGATTCAAAATATTCCTCCTCAAGTAACACTTTCAGAAAATATTGTATTGTCAGTAAGACTTAAATATAAAATCTTGAAGCAAGAGGAATTTTGTTGTCTTTCTCCTTTTTTTTAATTTTTTTTTTCTTAGTAGGGATCAAAATCAATCTTTCAATAGGCCTTTCTTTGTAGTCAAACTGGAAGAAGGTGAAGATACCTCTACAACCAGAGTTGGCTCAAGGCTTATCAGCACGGTAGGTAAAATTTAATTTTGCAGCCCAAGGATTTTCACTTCACCCTTGGGCAGGCAGAATTCAACTGCTTGGCAGCAGCAGAGTGGGTCCCTCCCTGGATGTGTTTCTTCTTTTCTATCGCCTTGATACCACGCAGCTTGTGGGAGAAAGGCTGGACAGTTGGCTCATGCCTGCTGCAGCTACAGCCATCCCACCTCTTCCAGCTCAGGCAAATCAGGCTGCTGGTTGACCCTGGCAGGCTCCCACATTTGGCAGCCAAGAGCTTTGCCTGTGCATGAAACCAGCCCTGTCTGTAGTAAGGTAGAGAAACTCTCATCTGCAAAGCTGAACCTGGAATCATTATATTGTAGCTGCAAATGTAGCCTCCCACTTAAATGTAAGGATGCAGATAATTGGGCTATCCTGTATAAATTCTTCTGCCCTTTAAACTGTAGCCAGTACACATGATGCAATCTCACTGTGCCAGGGGAGTGTTGGGAACGGGGGTGGCTTACCCCAAGCAAGAGAGGGCTTCTGTGCCCTTAGCACACACAGATAAACTTCAGGGAATCATGACGTTCACACATATGCCCTCTTCACGTTTAAGCTCCATGGGAATACTATCAAGCTGATGGTTTTTAGTGAAATCAATAAGAAACTAAGAGGACATCAACAAAATCATTAATAATTTCTTTCAATTATAATCTAGTATTTTCGAATGCAGCTATTGCTGGAGCCTCCAGCCAGAATTAATGATACGGAAAATCTGAAGGACAATAAACAGTATATCCGTGAGCTAGTAGGATGTGAACAAACAGTAAACAAAAATGAAAATGTCAAAGGGGTTAAATCTTTAATAAACTACTGCTCCAATATTGTTTGATAAGCTCTCCTTTAGATGTTGCACAAATATCCCTTACTTTCAGAGCCAGCCTGGTCTTTTTCAAGCCAAACACATTTCGCAGGACAAAATTGTAGAGGAACTGAAATGGGCCTTTAAAGAGAAACAGATTGTAACCTCATTGTTACATTTTAAAAGCAATAACATGAATGCATTATTACACATTCTTCATAGCTGTGATTCCTTGTTCCTCCTATGTACACAGCCTATGCTGTGTTCAGCGCAGAGCTCGCTGATGTTCTGTACTTTCTGCTGTTTATAAAGTGAATTGAGCAGGTACATTTTGCAATTGTTAATACCAAGGGTAATAATATACACACACATATGCATCCACCCACATAAGCACAGACAGGTTAATACCAACCTAAAAATATTTTCTATGGCAGAAAGAGTACAAAAACATTGTCATCAGAGTTATTGGAAGACAATATTGGTTAATGGAAGGTTTGTGGTCTTGGGCACACAACTGCAGGAGTTAATCCATGTTCCTCTGTCCATCCTGGGCAAACACTGTACTTACTTCTCTAAAGTACTTTATCAAGTGCTTTGTGATGAAAAAGGCCACAATCCCTGTATGTCTTAAATGAAGTAACCAGCAATACAAGTGAAATAGGCACATTTATGAAGCCAAGGAAGGAAATGATAAGTTTTCTTAGGCCTGATTTCATGTCACAGGTGCATTTTTGTTACTTTTAGACTTGCCAAGAGTGACTCAAAATGCAGAATTCTAATCCCCCAAGACACAGAGACAATCAATCACTGATGAAGGGGAAATTCTGAATTCCCAGTATCTAGCCTTCTCTAAGAAAGCTGTCCAGCTGTGTCATGCAAACTAATCTCTTACAAGCATCGTCTTTTTTGTTTCTTGCCCTGGTTCACATATATGCGCACATGCAGTTGGAGAGAGAGATAGAGGAAAAAAAAGAGAGAGGAAGAGAGAGGCCATGTTTACACATATCAATAACTGTTGGAAGAAAATAGCTTATACATGGAGCTGGAGTTGGAGAAAGGTGGGACTACTCTAATAATTCCCTTGGTGAACTGCAGCTGAGATTGGTCCAGAACTATCGTAAATAATATACTGCATGGAAGACAAAAATCAGAGCATGTTTTTAACCGTCTGGTGGGGTGAAAATAGCTATAGATTCTGACTGGGAGAAGCAGATGGCAGTGAATTACAAGAGCAGGGCACTGCTGCTGCTGCAGCCGCTGCTGCAACTGACACAGCTCAGCTTTTTTCCATGTGACAGAAGGGCCCCTGGGCAGCCAGAGATGAGTCAGACCTGTGTATGTGTGTACAGGCGTCTCTGGGGAACCCCAGTTTCTCTCTTTCATTTTGTGACACTGCTTCAGGGTTTGAAATGAGTCGTGCAGCCCCTACATCCTAAGAGCACCCTTTTCTCCTTGCACTCTGTCTTTCTCAGTGTCTGAAACGTGGCCAGCCCTGATGAGCACAGTGTGGCTGGATGACATCATGCAGGAGAGATCTCTACAGTCTTCAAGCAAGGGTGCTATTGGCATCCTTCAAGTGGTGCCCCTTAAGTCCTGAGCTAACACAAGAAGCAGCCATCGAGGACACTAACACTGAAGCCACTTTGCTTACACTCATTGGGAAGACCTGCGGTCTCCACCTGCAAACCAAAGGATGTGCAGCAGCCACATCGCAAAGCATCAGTATTTGGCTAAGTCACTTAAACCTATAGGTTACACATTAGCACTGGTGAATAGTCCCCACTGGCTCTGGGAGACACCCCAACCCCTGACCAACACTGGTCCAAACTCCGACAAGACAGTGGAAGCAGGAGAGCTGTGTTTTGAGCTGGAGACTGGCCAAAGCACATATCCAGTGTACCCCACCATGTGAGAAACTCTTGCCTGCTTGCAGAGGAGGAGCTATGCCAGCACTGGCACCCTGGATTGTTTTTTTTACAGAAGACTTAGCTGTTGGATTGAAGCTGGTGAGACATTTCCTATCCTCAAAAGACTATTTTAGGCTCCACAGAGAGCAGTTGTTGAACAAGCTCTGTAAATACAAAAGGGCAGTAGCAAATCATTTCACCTTCTTATCTAATGGCTTCCCCTCCTGGAAAAGAGATTCCTGAGGAAGGAAACCAACAATGCTGTCTCTGCCACCAAGCCTGACCTGAGCCTCCCTGCAGCAGGCTGCTCACTCCAGCATGTGGAAGGGGAAGAGGCACCTCTCTGGTGAACTGGTCTGCCCTCAAATACAGGACTGCAGGCTGAGGGCTGTGGTAGAGGAGGGGAGATGAGCTGGGTAAGAAATTATTGTTTTCTGTGCTTTGATACCTTCTGGGAAAAAATTAGGGATACTTAGCTACTGTCATGCAAACATTTTATGCAAATCTTATCTTTGCCTTCTGCATACTGGTACATAATTTACATCTGATTATCAACATTCGGTCTATTGTTTTATTCTAAACAGAATTCCTGCTGCTGAAAAGTGTTGGATTGACAGCCCTGGTGAAAACAGTCCTCTCATCATCTCTATATCAAGGGGTTAGGAGAAGAACGGCTTCTTACACAGGGCTCTGCCATTATTCCCCAACCAGTGCCAGCAGTGAGGGTGCCAGCCCTTGGCCTCTTCTGAGCCTGCCAGCTGATGTAGAGCAGAGCTGTGAATGTGGAATCCCTGTGAACTTTCTACAAAGACAACCAAAAATCATCTTAAAAGGAACAGTTAGTCTTTTGGGTCAGATTTACATTTATGCTACACACACAAAGGGTTCCAGCACCTAAATGGCTCTGAAGTCACACCCAAGGATCATGAAAAAGTTTACATGGTGGGGTCTTCACACCCAAAATGAAAGCCTTTATCCTCTTGACCTAGAGGAGAGGAGGCATTTGCTCCCCCTGGCACATGCACAAATATTGGCAGCTGGATACAGCCTTGTCTCCAGCAGCAGCAACATGCTTAGTCCTTTTCCTGAACATAGTAGGGTGTCTTGCCTTGTGTTGCAAGGCAAAAAGATTTGCCTGGAACTGAAGTGTATCAAGTCCACTGGAGTCAGTGACTTGACAGTTTGACTTTGGCTTACCCTGGCTGAGAATTTGGCTCAGTTACACCATGTTAGTAGAAACTTTTTGGGAAGCCCCATGCAGAAATCAATGACAACCAGAGATCATGGTTTTCAAATTCTGCAACACATTGATCTTATCAGTTACCTCCTCTGTCTCTGAAAAGATACTTTGCTGTCATCTGGAGTAAGGACACAGGACCCTCCTAGTCCTGGGGAAGAACAGGGAACTACTCATGGTAGCTACAGGATGAAATGCGGACTAAACTAACTCTGCAAAACAAGGCTGCTTCAATCAAGCCAAAGGATGAGGATAAATGAATTTTAACCTGATTCTTAGGCTTCAGCAGTCACAACACTGAGCAATACAAGTCTGTCTACTTGGCTTTGGAATGGATGGCTGTTCTAGCTGTGTTTGTCCTGTTGATAAAGTATTCAGGCCCAGTAACAGCTGCTTCTGTAAGAGTGATAGATTAAGACAAATAATGCAGACTTAGTGCTCTTAATATGGATTGCATGGGCTGACCCTGCTGCAATATGCACACCCACAAATCTTCTCAGCTCATTACCTCGTTGAACACGGCTGCTCCTTTGTGAGGAGAGGAGCTGGGTGATACCTCGACAGAATATGAACATGACATGCCAAATCAGAGACAGAAATAGCTGACCAAGAGCTCTGGGCCTGCCTTGGTAGGGAGGTGGACCCTGTCAGAAAAATGCAGACCCAAGAAGGACACGTGACAGCCCTGCTGGATAGGAACCTTGGCTTTGCAGAGCAGGGAGCATAGCTTTCCTGTCATTGACATCCCTCATTATTTCTGTGCTTATTCTTTGCCAACACCCCCTTAGTATTTCACTTCTCTCCCTCTCTACACAGCCAGTTTTAGGTTAAGAAGGCAGGACTATGCATTGTGCAAATAGGGTTTGTTGTTTTCCTTTGAAGTATGTGGGAAGGCTTTGAAAACCCAACTGTAGCTGCTCCCAGTTATCTAAACTTTCTGCTCTATTTCTCTGGTTAACCTTGCTGACTCAAAACAACAAAAGGGATAGCCTAAAGGAAATAGTACTCACTGCTTTCTTAACTTTCCAATGGCATTTTACCAGAGATATTTTCTTTTTGTTAAGATATTTGAAGTCCATTCCTCTCTTTCTGTGTGGATTCCCAGTGAGACTAAATGACTTCTCAGCCTGCTTTCCTCCATGACTACCTTCCCCAGGTCATAACAAGAAGGAAGAGTCAGTGAGGGGGCTGCTGAGATGCCAGTAGTAAACAAGTCAACACAGAAATGTGTTTTGTTTTTTTCCCAGAGGATGGTGGGAGCAAGATTTTCCCTCACACATGTGTCCCAGTTAGAGAGTGAAGACGTGATCTGTTAGGATATCTGCCCATCTAGTAAGACTGAGCAAGTCTCTCCTTCATATTACTTTTCAGTCAGCTCAAGAGGTCACTCTTGACTCAAGCAAACTTTCTTCCCCCAGCCCCTAGCTGCATTTACAAACTGATTGCCTGGAGAAAGAAGTGATGGGAAGTTCACATCATGGCAGGCTCCTGACAAACTGTGCTAAGATACCTGCCTGGAAGAAGAGGGTGATCCAAGAGGATCACTTGAGGGAAAGAGCAGACACCCTTCCTTGTTCCATTCCTGCCACAGTACTTCTGGGCAAGAGTCCCTCTCCTCCTTCATCTGAGCTCAAAGGATTGTTGTTCCCTTGACAACCTCAGGATGGTTTTCCACATGCTGGTCAGTGGCTTGATGAACAACTATCCCATGACTGCAAGGCGCAGGTAATGCTTCTGCTGAAGTACAAATCCTGAGTGTGAAGAACATGATGGAGAAGGGCATTTGTCCCATTGTCAAGTGTGCACCACACCACCACAGCATACAGCAGGCTGAAAATATGAAAGCCCCACAGCTAGGAGATGTCTCTGCCAGGAAAGCCTGTCTCATAGATAGTGCTTTCATCCTGACCAAGTCAGCAGAAACACTACCTAGCCACCTACAAGAATTCAATATCACCACCCTCTGCTTATGTCTCATCCCTAAAGAAATGTCTAGTTTTTCAGGGAAAGATGAAGAAAAAGACATGTTCTGCTTCCTTAAACACCAGTCCTTCCATCATAGATGTGACATGTAAAGGGAAGGAGAAAGAACCGTATACAGAGGCCTCTTGAACATAATTGAAGAACTGGACTAATTTGTCTTGTCTTTATAACAGTCCAGAGCTGGGCACTAGACTTACCCGCAACAGATAAGATGAGTAACTACATAATGAGGTTAAAATATTCATTAAGCTAATTGCATGTTAATTAAGTAAATGATGCTATTAGGGATCCATTGAGCTCCATCTGTGTGTGCAAACAGAAGTGAATATAATCACACCAGAAAGCAGGAGGAAAGACAGAGACAGCACTCAGGAACCAGGAATGTGGGGGCAGGTCCATGTCCTGGGGGAGCTGGCAGCTGTGAAAATGATGGTGGTCTCCTGAGAAGAGGGGGGACTGGTCACGAGAAACTCTAGGCTGCTGTCACTGGTAATCATGTTGTGACTGGGCGTATTATCTCTCCATGCTCCATTTCAGACATGTAAAACAGGAACTATAGCCTTGTCTCAAGTGAGAAAACTCATGAGAGAACTCAGGATTTAGCCAAGCTCACCTTCACTACTGTGTTTGTTGATTTTATCAGAATTGCTTGTGGGGGCAGAGATCCATCATCCCAGAAAGGACTCAAGCCAACAGGCCATAAGGCACTGGAAAGGTCTGTTATTGAAAATAGCCAACAAGAAGGCTAAAAATAAGGAGGCATAAACTACTTATCCATTTAAACTTCCTCTGTCAGCACCATGGAGGACAGTTTCTAATAAATATTTCTTCCAAAAAAGGAGAAAAAAATTCCATCTGACATAATTATGGCCAGTGTTCTATATGGCAGAATAGGGAAAATGCCTACATTTTTCATGCTAAAATTCATTAATAATGAAAGGCAAGGATTAAATTACGTAACTGTCACCTTTAAGTTAAATAATATTTTCAGCAGAAGGAAAGGAGATGGGACAACTCCATAACCAACACGTTTATTTCAGTACATGAATAATGTAGGAAAATAATACAACAGCTTTTTAAAAGGGACAAGATTTGATGAGGAGTAGAAAGGACTTGCAGCTGCATTTGGAGACTTGAAGGACTGGGAGAGTAGTTCATAATCAATCATTCATTCGATTAATTTGTCCTTTCTTTCAAGCCATTAATTGGCAGATTGGTTTTTTTTGCAAATGCACTTACAGTTTGAAGTTTCTGGAGTCAGTCTAGTCCATAGTTCCCCTTGAGTGGCCAGTTTCTTGAAAGGAGTCACTGCACAAAATGGAAACAGGTTTGGATGGGGAGGTCATCTCCCAGTGGGTTTCTGATCTCAGACTAGCTCCTCAAGTACTTTTTCCTATGAATCTAAATCTAACATCTCCTCATTCTCCTGCAATAATTGCTTAAATTTTCTTCTTCCCCAGGCAGACCTACCAGCTCACCTCACTCATCCTGCTTGGGTACAAAGTAGAGCAAAGCTGGAGTGAACATGAATGAAGCAGATTCATTAAAAATTTCAGACCATTGTTAATGAAAAATCAGTTTATGGTGTTAGATTGTCCCCAGTGAAGCTGGCATTGTTCCAAACTACCCTTCTCATGAGTGGGAAGGAGAAGAACTGCTTAAGTAATTCATATTTCTGCAGTGAAACCTGACAGATGCTGCTTTATCCAGAGGCTGATGATTGTCTTGGGTAAAACAAAAATATCCCTGTAGATTCTGCTAAGTGCCCAAATATATGTGCTCTGCTCCACAGACCCAGAGCCCCCCAGACACACTCCAGCTCATGAAAGACACCCAGGAGAACTGGCACAGCCCTTCCCACAGTCCCCCAGATAAAACCAACTGCAGAAGTTAAACACATTTCTCCAAGTGGCTGGAACTGCTGGCAAGAGCTCAACGTGGGTCTTGGGATGCTGATTCCTGTGTAACAACAGAGCTCTGGTGCCCAGAAACCATCCCTGTGACTGACTCAGCAGGAAGCCTTAATCCTGATTATTTTATGGCTCTTAGAGGCCTGTGCTTAATGATTTTTGTCTGGGTTGCCTGCCCATTTCCAGGTAGATAAATGTCTGCATAGCAAAAACAGAGGCCCTGTTTGGCACTGAGGTGCCTGCCAAACTAGGGATCTCAACAGGCAGCCTCAGGGCTCTTGCTCAGTTCAGTCTCCGCTCTACATCCAGGGAATTCTGTTTTGCAGCAGAAGGAACAGACAGACAGCAAAGGAAGCACAAATACATGTTGCTTCTACTCTGTTGGTAGCAACAAGTGAAGAACACCCATCTCCAAGGATTCTAGTAAATTCTGCCCCACATTCTCTTAATTTAAAGAAAAATTATAAATAATAAAGACTTCTGAAAATATTTCTGGTAGGTTTGAAATGCAAGTGAAACCTAGGTTGTTCATATATGTAGGTAAAACAGAGAATGAGCAAGAATGAATGAGAGTGGGGCTCCCTGTGAGCAGAAAAGACTAATTTTATCTGAACTGCTTTATGTGCTGGATGACCCAATATATCTTTGCCATCTCTAATTTCTCTGCTTCACCTATCCCTAGTTTATCATTAAAGAATCACTTACACAAATTCAATTAAGTATTTAACATTTTCCTTCCTGTAGCTCCCTGCCTTACTGACTCTTCATCCCATTTCAAATCTCAGCTGACAACATCTCTTACCTCTCTGCCTTCCATTTCTTTGCCCTTAGACTACTAAATCAGTAACTGTGTGGCTTAATCTGCTGAAATATTTTGGGGTTTCTCTTTCTTGCAAATAAGACACAAAATGAAGATGTAGCATACGGCATTAGCAAAGCCCAGTTGCTGGCTGCAGTCGTATGTTGCAAGAGATTATCCTGCTGGTTTGGCAGCTCTGGTGACCCCAGTTCAGTGCTGCATTAAGTTAGGAATGAAAATGAGGTTTTCCTTTCCATTGTTTGAGTTCACTCAGCAACATATGGGTCTGAGTTTAGCCAAGTGCATTCATGAGCTTAGGATGGGAAGAATCAGGCTGTGACGTGGGCCAGAGGAGGGGGAAGAGCTGTGCATGAGGAGTTCAGGGTTGGAATAGCAAAAAGATGAATGGTTTGCATGATGTACAGCAGTGATACACAGTAGTGCGCAGTCTCAGCCAAGAATTACTGCTCCTTTGGGCTTTGAGAAGGAAATTTTAGCTGTTTACCACCTTAGGTTCTATCCTCCTGGTTTTTCTGCCATTATTCTTCTGGGTTTTTGCTCTCTCTGGTGTATGCTACCCTCCCTTCACACATACATGTTAATGCAGTTGTATGTAAACTTGCTCAAGTTGAAAACCAATGTTCTAGAAAGCCTCAGGAGCAAGTCCCAGCTAAGTGCATAATTATATAGTACTCAGAGTAATTTTCCTTTTCCTCTGAAAATGTGCATTGGCTCTGATTTTTCTATCTGCAGATTGTAAGCTCATAATTAGCAGTAAATTACTCACACAAGTGACAAATTTTGTGCTTTCAAGTAAATAGACAAAATACAGTTCACAAATTGCCTTGTAGTGCCACAGACACCTGGCTTTTCCTGCTTCCATCTTTCCCACTTGTGAGAGGGATAAATGGATCAGAAAATGTTTCTTCAAGGAGCTTGGATGATGTTGCCATTTACTGAGTTACCATAAAAAGCTATAAAGGGCAACTGCTGAGCTAGTGCTGCCCAGTCCCTGAGGATTGTGTGGCTTAGCTGGGTGTGAGCAGGAGAATATGTGGCAGAGGCAGCTCAGGAGCAGAGGGTCTCCCTGAAGTCATGTCCCCAGCACGCCTACCCAGAGCATCTGAGGACATCAATAAACCCTTGATGTAAGAACTGAAGCTTCCCTTCTGAAGCAAGGGGAAGCAATAAGAAAAAACACGTGGTCTGGGATGTTGCTGCAGAGCACTGGAGGAAGATGAAAGTGCTGAGCTATTGTGGAGCAAGGGCCAGGCTAAGCACTGAGGGTGGAACAAACTTCTTAAACTCCAGTCTGGTGTTGGGCAATGCTGTGTGATGAAGCAGTACCAATACGATTTGATAATTGCAGTTAATCATAGTTGCTGGGTGGATAACCCAGACAGAGTGGGTGGACTTCAGGGCAAACAAGCCAATCATTTTCCAATTGTAAGAGCCATCAGCTGAGAAATGACTCCTGGAAGAAGCCCCAGAGATGGGTGTATCAGGATAAAAGATCATCTATTCCGACTGCACATCCATCTGAGACTCAGAGAATGGCAACAGGCCCATTCATCTGGTTAATGAGCAATATGTTTTCAGGGATTTGACCTGGTGGTCATCAGTGTCTCTACCACATAGCAAGAAGGGGTCTCAGAAAAAATTACCATAGCAATTATCAAAGAGGTAGAGATAACAACAGAAAAGAAATTACTTATGAGATCAAAAGGTAGCTGTTTGGCAATGTGTAAATACAAAGGAAGGATTATTGGAGCATGCTATTAGGAGTGGAAGAAAAATGTGAGGAGGTGCTGCATGAGGGATGTTGCTTAGGTCTCCAGTAACTTTCAGGAACCAGTGTGTACATTGATGGGGTAGACCCTGTTCCCTGAGCTGGATGGAACACTGTTATGGATGCTGCTGTGACAGTGTAGGCAAAAGCAAAGGCAAAAATCATATTCATGTTTCAGCTTCATTGGAAATTCAGGGGGGAAACCACATAATCCACTCAGCAAGTAGAAAAAAACAAAACAAAACAAAACAGAACAAAAGAGGCAAGGCATTAAAAATGGAATTTAAAAAAAAAAGGGGAGGGGAGATTATATGAAAAAATTGAAATAGGAGGTTGCAGTTGGCTTGGGATCATAATTGTTATTACTTATTAATATGTAAGGGATGTTTGCAAGGAAAGGATAGGATAAAACAATTAATCTACAGCATCCATACAAAGAGGCAATTCTTTCCTAAGCATAGTATCATTTGAATACATTGGAAACAGCCAATCACAGAAACATTTCATATAGAACTTACATTTTTAAAGGTGGACTGAAATTTTCATATATATATATATATATATACACACATATACACTTAGGAATACTATTTAAGTCCTTGAATAATAGTACTTTGCACTTGTGTAGCAACTTCGTTCTGAAAGACTCAAAGGGCTTCACAAAACTGAGTGAAGTAAGTTTCTCCAACCCACTGTGAGGGAGATAACTACTTTTACCTTATTATACAAAGAGGAAGGAGGGGAAACAGCAAGACAGAATAGCTAAGCAATTTGACAGAAGTCGCACAGTACATCTGATGGTCTGAATGAGTTTGAGAAAGAAGTTGCTAAGTTGCTACAAGAAGTGTGCAGCCTAGCTGATATCAGCTCTAAGGAGAATGAGGGGGCAGCAGATGTTGCAGCAGCTCTCTGCAACAGGTGTTTGGGAAAGCAGAGTAGGGAGTGTTCGCTACCTGCGATGAAAACAAGACTGGAATGACAAAATATCCGAAAGTTGCAGGTATAACAGGGTCTCTGGAAGGGCATTTGCAAACCCACTTCAATCTATTAGTACTCTTTGAGCGTGTCAGCAAATATGGGACAAATGAAAATCATCTACCTGTTTTCACTTGGATTTTCAAAGCATTCTCAACAGGATCCAAACAAGAGAGTAGGCAATCAGGTACTCTATTAATGAGAACATCATGCCATGGCAAGCAGACAAGCTGGCTAAGCATCTGAAAAAACAAATACATAATTTAGCATCAAGTCTGCCATTTCCAACACGGAAAAATATTACTAGCAGCATTGCATCTAGCTCCTAGAAATATCTATTATTGTAGATTATGGACAATGTGGTAAAGGTAAACAGTCAGTAAGGTGGTGACACTGGCAAATGCTAAATATTTTTTGTCAAACTTAGAGGAAGATGTGAGTAATCAACCACATAAGGGAGTTAAGTTTCCTGGTAACAAATGCATGTTGGAAGGATTCATTTGAAGTATCCATATGTGGTCCTAGGTTCAAAATTTGAGAGGCTTTATGTCCTCCTGGGCTGCATTCTACATCTTTGTAGCACTGTGCTCCTCCGTGGTCAAACAGTTCTCTCCATCTGATGAGGCATGCATAGGGAATAGGGTGGAGTTTCTCACTAAAAATGGTGTGAAATCAGTATGAAAGAGCATTCTGTCCGTAATGCTGTGTTCAGCTCTGTATTCAAAGAAAATTATAGCAGAAATCAAAAGGGTCTAGAAATAGTCAACACAATTGTTTCAAGGAATAGCATGATTTCCATGTAGGAAGCAAATTAAATGGCAGGTGTATTTATTTTAGAAATCATATGAATAAAATAGGCATTCAAAATGTAGTTAGAATAAATTATGTAACAAAGAAGATTCAGTGTTCCTATTTACCTTGTCTTTCACACTCCAGCACCAAAGGTATATCTCATTAAACTGAGCGATAGGGAAAGTATTCCATCAGAGGAAATACTTCTCCTCAGGCATCCTCATTCACCTGTGGAAATCTCTGCTACAAGATATCTCTGAGGTGCAGGGTGTGGAAGGATTCAAATAAGAAAGAGATATTTGTGGATATTGAAATTTTCCAGATTTACAACAGAAGAAGTTAAGATATGAATGATGAATATAAAAGCTTCATAGCTTCACAATAGCATGTCAGCTAACCACTAATGAGGGTGCTAGGGAAGATATTTCCCTAAGCAATCCTTAATTGTCCAGCATGAGATCCTGTGAGTCTTCCTTTGTAACTTCTAGAGCTCATCAGTATCAAAGACAAAATACCAACCAAACTGATAATTGGCCAGATCCCACGTGGCATTTCCTATGTTCTTGAACCTTCTTTTCCTCTATTTCTTTCTGTCCTCAAGGCCACCCTTCCTGTTATCTAAAGTGCATGGAGGTACAATTGAGTCATTTTACATTTTTATTGGTGTTTTTCTGCCTCTTTTAAGCAATTGAACTCATGGTCCCCAGCATCAGCCTTGCTGCCAATTTTGCCTTGACCTGGTCACAATTTTGCATGCACTGTCAATGCCAAAGCAACAGCTGAAATGGAAATTTTAATGACGTTAATGAGTAAAAGCTTAAACTATGCTTCCTGCACCTGGGCAGCAAAAGTGCATTTATAATTACTTGCCAAACAAGCCTTCTAGCTGCATTCCATCTGCCCCAGGCAAGCAGTTAACTGAGGTTTTCTCCTTTCACCAAGATTATTTTTGAGTGAATACTTCTGCCAGTGAAAGCTGTTGGATTGACAGCTCTGGAGACTGAAGTCCTCTATTACGTGACAGAAGTGAAAAAATCTGTAACAACAGTTTTTATTAGGTCACCTAGTTCATCCCTCTGTCAACACAGGATTGTTATCTATAATATATTCTTGAGTGATTTCCACCACCCCTATTCTTCTCCTGCTCTTAAATATAAATCTCTGGGTCTTTTCCATTTTTCTGCACAGCTCTGATGCTCTCTTCTATGTGGACATTTTAGAAAAAAACCCTTGTGTGTGTGTGTGTGTGTGTGTGTGTGAGTGTGAAGACATGCATGTGCATCTTCCAGGGTCCCAGAGTTCATTACGGAAAGAGCAACAAGAAAGTTTGGAATCTGCAGGGAAGATGCTGAGAAAATATCAGATAGCACTTTTTGTGGACCAATGTTCTTCCTCCTAGAAGTCTCCTGAAAGGAGACTTCAGATCAAACAATGTTATTTTCCTTGTCCTGATGCTAATACACTACTAGTATTGTCTGGGTGACCACTGCCTTTTTACCAGCAGAGCACCTTTAGAACTTATCCTGGTGACTACCTTTGTTTAAAGAAAGAGAATTGAGGCATAGAGCAATTAAGGGACTTACCCAAGCTCACTGTGGGTGAAATGAGTCTAGATTCCTCCCTGCCTTTTAACCCAAACCCTTAAATTCTCTCTGGGGACTAGTTAATAAAATTGAACTACTGATGAATCTTTGTCCACGACGGGGTACTGGTCCCATACCAAAGCGGTAAGAGCAGAGGAGTTCAAATCCTGTATAACATAGATTTCTGGAAATTCCAATCTCCTTTTAGCCCTTTTGCCCCTTGTGTGTTGACAGAGCACAGGATTTATTGCTTCAGTACCGTAATGTGATGGTGTTTCTTCCAGAACAGGTCCTTCCCTTCTGTCAAAATTAAACCAACAAACATATGAAAGCAGAAGCCTGCTTAGTCTCATGAGAAATACTCTGTCAGCTGTTTCTGTTTATAGAATCACAGAATGGTTTGGGTTGCAGGGGACCTTAAAGATCATCTAGTTCCAATCTCCCTGTCAGAGGCAAACTTCCACTAGAATAGGTTGCTCAGGCCCCCATCCAAACTGGCCTTGAACACAGGGATGGAGCATCCACAGCTTCCCTGGGCAACATTTTCTGGTGCCTTACCACCCTCACACTACTTTGTACGTGAATGAGAGTGGGAGCAGAAACTACACTAGAGATGACCAGTTTACAGAGATGAATTTTATCTCTGTTTTGAAATCATGTATTTGCCAATCATTCCAATAGTCAGCACCCTTTCTTATCAGACTTCTTTCCTGCTACCACTTCTTGTACTAGAACAGAGCTGCTCTAAATAGCTTCCTCCAGAGAGGCATCTTGAAACTCCTTACCTTCAAAAGAGCATTACAGTATATAAAACAGCCAAGACTACTGTCCCAGACATGGTCCAGTTTGATTAGTGTTTGAGTTCCTGCCATTTAATTCTATATGTTTGGTTTATAAAAGAACCTTAGCTGGCCAGTGTCAAACAGCAACCAGGTATATTCAGTCAGGGAATTACAGCTGACTTATTCATTGCTGTGATAGTGCGCATGGATGGATCCTAGACTGCATGCCCAAAAACACAGGGCATCTTCTGCTCTCAGTTCCACTAGAGAGCATATGTCCATCATGCAGTGCAGATCAGGCAGAAATTTCCAGGCTTGCACGTCATGATTTTGCTGCGGTTTCAAAGGCACTGGAGCTTCACTGTGTGGTGCTGGCTCCAGGGAGTTGGTCCTGCTGGGAGCAGTCTGCTGGCATTGCTATGCCACTTCCGTGACCCGAGCTAATGTTTCCATGCAGCACCCTGCTGTTGGGCTCACTCAGTCCTTCAGCACAGCAGTGCACTGCGCGGTGTGGACATGCCCTTGGGTCACTTGCCAAAGTAATTTTATTTCTCCCAGCTCACGCCATGACAACTGTGCTGCATCCATATGCAGCTATCGAAAAAGAGGGTGATTACAGGAGAATTCAACAGTCTTGAAGAGCCTGTACAGGAGAACGGCTGGCTTGAGAAAGTCGGAGCATGAGCAGAGCTTAGAAAAGAGACTGCGACCGGAGACAGCCTCTGTGGGGATTTCACTGTGCAGGAGAAAGGTACATGCATGGGCTAGATTCAGCAAAGAAATTGAGGATATTGGAAGTGCACCTATGCTGAAGAAGAATCAGCAAGGCACTTAAAAGAAGGTGACAATCTGGGTTGTAAATAAGGGTTTTGTCAGATGTCTGAATGAAGCCTGGCCACCTGTCCTCCTTCTGTCTTATATCGTTACTTTGCGCTCAGCAAAACAAGGTCTGGCTCGCTATGCAAAGACACCTGGAGTCTGCCCCATCCCGGAAAAGATACTAACCTGGCTCCCAGCCATCCTCATGCACCACAGAGCAGCCAAGGACAGGAGCTATGAGGACCACCCTGAGGTCTCGTCCACACGATACCCATAGCACTCATCCAGAATCTCAGTCTTGTGCCCTGGCAAAATTTGTGCCCTCTCTAAGTGAACAATTTCCAACAGAGTAACACAAGTGATTCATTCCGTCTAACAGTCTTTCACATGTAAATATTTTATATTCCTATTGAATATTTTTGGTTGATTATGAATTCTTGATGTGATGAGGACCTTGCTATGTATGAAAGGCAGGCAGTAGCAAGGACTCCTCAAGGAGGAAAAGCATCCAAGAATAAAAAATAAGATATCATTACAAACTACAAATTAGAAAGAGCTGGGATAAAAACATAGGCACATACCACTCTTTCTTCCTTCTCTGTCTGGACATTTTCAGAAACTGTCTAGGGCTCATATAATGAGCTTTGCACATGGATAGATATGGAGTTAGCTGCCTCTCACTCTTTCCCTCCCTTTCTCTCTCTCTCTCTCTCTCTTCTTCTGATTCAGTTTTAATATCATTGTTCCTGTTGAAAGATGCAATACCAACAGCCCAAAGGACCCAAGACTGAAGTCAGTCCAGATCTTCTACTCTGCAGTTTGACTCTGTTTCTGCAGTGCATCCAGAAACTCAGACTGTGCCTCTGAATCCACACAGTGAAGTGAGACTGAGGGTGGAGAACTTCTACAAAAGAGGTAGATCCTGAAAGGATCTGGACAAGACAATGATTAATTTTGGACCCCTAATATTAATAGTGGCAGTACGAGCTTCATGTATGAGTACCAAAATATCTCAGAGTCGTCACAAGGGACCTTTGCTAGGTTGCAGTGATTTCTCTTCTAGGTCTCAATCATCCAGTTAGTCAGAAGGGCTTTCACATATTCAGAGGTGAAAGGTTGAAAAATGTTCAGTCTCAGTCAAGTTAGGACAAGGTTTGTCAGCAGAAACATATCCTCTCGATTTGAACTGAAATAACTAAAAGTGAAGTAAAATTAATGTTGGTTGACTCTATATGTCTATACACAAGCTTGGTTTCTCTTCTGACAGTCCTCCCCGTGAGCTAAGAAAAGGATTTGTAATGCCAATGGTTTTCATAGTTCCCTGACTGACAACACAATGTCAGTGTCTTTGGGTTACCACAAGCCAGCTGAGGCCTCACCTGCTAGTCCAGATGTAAAAGTACATCAGCCTAAGCCTGTCCAAAGGGCACGTAGTTTATGTTGTTGGTATATCTAGCTAGATTAGGAATAACAGTCTTTCTAAGGTTTCTCTAGGATTCTTATTGTCCATTGTCCAAGGTCCCAGCAATTTCATCTCCATAGAAATCCCGTGACTGAAGAGTCACACTCCTATCTACACAAGAATCACTTCTCAAAGCCTGTAGGGGATAGCCTAATTTTTGTGGTGAGAGAAGAGAAGACAGCGTTGTCTTTGCAAGGGTGGATGTTAATTTGTACAGGCCTAAACTAAGAAGTCGACAAAGAAAATGCTTATCTGCCCCATGACCCATCTTCCAAACCTGTCCACCTCTGCTCATGCTTCCTTAAGGAGTTGTCTGCAAGCGTAGCACCCCATGACTGCTTAGCATGTTGCCTGAAAAGACAAAACATCCCACTGTGTACCAGGGAAACGTGGGCAACCAGCACAGCCAGGGAAGTTCTCATCTGACAAGCCCACATAAGGATTGCACAAAGGACCTGGTTATCTGGTCCCTGTCCTGCTGGCATCAAGGTCCTGCACTGAGCATTTAGGATTTCCATGTGTCCCCAGGGTGCAGTACACTGACTTTGCTTGAAGTGCAGTTTAAGATTGATGAATTCACAGGTTTTAAATCAACTGCAAGCATCCGGGCTGGCCCCTTGATGGAGGCTATTAACTTAATGAAACTGAAAGGCTGTGAAGTCAGATAACAGACATTAGAGTCTTTATTTACCTAGAGATTTAAGGGGACCTTTCTGAGGTAGCACATGACTTCTCTTTTGAGAAGTGTAAGATACTGCCTAACAGCACTTCCCAGGCACATATACACACACTCAAGATGCCAGGAAGGCACTGCGTGCTGACAAGTGCTCTTTCCCTCCCAGGTTGACTGACAAGTAGTGTATTGTGGCACAAGGAAAAAGGCTTATTTTAGAAGTCCAGGTTCTGCTGCAGCAGCTGTCCAGTATGAAAGGAAGGACACTCAGTGAGCATCAGGGTCCCACATAGCCAGCCTCCAAAAAATGTTGCAGCCAGATGATTATTGGATACTCCTGATCAGGTATGTACAAAGTCAGTCAGCAGGGCCAAGGGTAGAGCCTGATTCTCTCAACCACTGCCTGGTTCTGCTGGCCACCAAGCACCACAGCTTCCCATCATATACTTCAAGAGGAAGAGCCAGAACAGTTCTCCAGCTGAGTGAGCAAAGATTTAGTAGCAACTGGGATGCCCCTGCTCCCCACCTCACAGTGTAGCATGTGCACGTTCATTCTCTGTACAAATGTTGTCCGTTTCAACCGCTATCAAACTGAGTCTCTCTGGTAAGTGCAAACATTATGTTTCCTGCCTTTCCCCCACTTTCATACAGAGCTACAGTGACAGGGTGCACAGTTCAAATGCTCCAGTGGATGCTCACAAGTCAGGAGAGGCTTGGCCATCTGGCTTGCTACTTTCAGGAGGGAGAGGGGAGCATGTACAGCGATGCCCAGGCTCCTGCTCATGCAGAGGCAGTGCTGCTGCCCACCCTGCGTGGCATCTCGGCATCTCTGGCAGAGCCAGGGAAAGGACAAGGAGGAATAGAGTAGAGAATGGATGGCACACAGATTTAGTGACCCCCAGGCCCTCACCTCCTCAGCAGTCAGTTCAAGGAGGAGAGGTGGGGTTTGGAAAAATAAGAATGCACCAGCCCCGAGTCCCTGCCTTCACTGCAGTCAGTTTACACAGCAATGAAATCCCACTGGACTTCGTCAACCAAGTAGATTTGTGATGAGAGCTATTAGGGCTATGGAGCAGCCTCCTACAAAGCAATAAAAATGCCCTGCTCCCAAGGTAATCTGGTAGAACAATTTTAAATGAAGCACTCGTGGGTGGATGTGTTTGTAGCTGTGCCTCCTTTATTCAAAAATTGCCCCTACTCAGTCACTGAGGTGCAACAGGGCAAAACCTTTATAAGTCACTTCTATCCTGAAAACCCACTACAGAGCCTGGTATATCTTGTTAAATGTACTTGGACTCCTCCCAGCACCAGGCAGAAGGACTCTCAGAAGCATGTGATAGAGGATTTTAGTGTCAAAATAACTAAGGGGTATTAAGGAATTTATCTTGGCTAAATGACATATGTTTCAATTTGCATGAGGCGAAGGACTATTCCATTTAAGCTCTTATGCAGATGATTTCTGCTCCTGTTCACCTGGATATAACCATGTCTTTTCAGAGAAAATGCAGGGGTCACTCTGAAACAAACTTTCTGTTCAATTCTCCTCAGAAGAAAAAAAAAGTAGTTAAAGTTTACCTTTTAAATTTTTTCAAGTCTCCAGTTATCTTCTTTTAGTGATGTAATACCTCTTTGGATTTTCCTGTGGGCTGAATGCATTAGTTAGTCCATATCAAAAGGACTAAATTTAAATTCCAGAATAATCTTCCATCTGCAGGAAGTTGAAATTAAATATTATATCCAAGTTCTTGTTTATAGGCTCAGGGGAAATGTGCGCATATGTATATATATTTATACATATATAAACCCAAGAATTTGTTGTTACTATAATCGAAATCTTAACAGTGTAATCCAAGAATAACACTCCAGATTTGACTATAACATAGGAAGAATACTTCTGTACATTAAAAAAGCCCTCCACAGTAGTAAGAATGCATTTTAAAACTTTTCAGTTTCCACCAGTTTCCTGCTTCTATGCTCACCCTTCCACAGGTCTTCTGTCTCTTGATGGTGGTAGTTTCTATCTGATGGGAGGGGATGGTGTGTTGTTAGCATGTGGAGTCGATCACCAGAAAAATATGATGTTGATGTTGATGGTTTCCTCTTCCTCGCTCCTTTTGGGGTCTATTTTATAGGTCTGTTTTTATACCTTGCTCATTTTTCATTGGTCTGCAACTCCAGTTACATCCAAATGCATTATGTATGGTGCATTTTACATAAACTAGATACTTGCTCCTTCTTCTCTTTGTTACCTAAAGTAACTGGTTTTGTCCAGGTTCAGAACACTTGTCCAACCGCATTTCTTCACTGGCTGTCGCTGAGTGGTTTATAGCCATGCGGCTTCCAGTGCCAGCCTGTGCCCCACCTCTTGACCCATCCCATACCTGTATGTCCTAGTTAGAACAGCTGGGCCCAGTTCATCACTGGATGGGTGTAACCCAGAACTGTGTATTCTATAGCCTTCCATGCCATTTCCCAGAAACTGTTGTCAATAGACTATTCGCACCCTCTGCCCAGAGCAACCTGACTCATCAAGCTACAAATTAGGTCCTAAGAGGCCTGCAAGATAGAAGGGTGTTTTTGTCCTCACACCCATTGAGGAACCCCCCACCCTGAGGGAAGTACTGAGCATTCCTGCCTGAACTGAAGAATGTATAATCTTGGAGTCTTGGAACTTTTGGAACCCCTCCTGAGATCCAGAGGAAGACTGCAGACCACCACTCTCAGCCAAACTGCAGACCACCACTCTCAACCAGACTGCAGATCACCACCCTCGACCAGACTGCAATCACCACTCTTGACCAGACTGCAACAGCACTCTCACCAACAGGTTTTCCCTCTCTCCCTTTACTTTGGACTCAGGAGGCCCAAAGAACACCACTCTGTTCATACCCCAGGGTGCTGGGTTATACATTTGGGTTTTGTGGGTTAAAACCAATTGTTTGTCTGTATAATCGTACTTATTGTATTATTTTATTAAATTGTTATTCTGACTTATAATCTCTCTTTTGGGTTGAGTTCATTTTCCCCTGATGGTTTACCTTTAACCCAGCACACCGTACTTCTCTAAACCTCTTCATGCCTACAAAGCTGACAGAGATCCACCTGCTGCACAGCCCTGCTGCTGCTGTCCAGGAATTTTTGGCTCAGTATTGTTCTTCACTGTCACAAAAATCTTGGAAGACTGAACACAAAGACAGGGAGCTTTTTCTTCTAAATCCCTGTGGTTGTCATTCCTCCTACCTGCTGTCTGCCACCTCTAATTAAAGTGCAAGGACCATGTCATGAGGATGGTGAAGTTGTATCCAGACTGCAAAATTTGTTTTCTAGCCCTGTCACCAACTTACCAACCGATGTCAAGCAAAAATACAGTCTGTGCCCTTTGTTTTTCCTCTTGTAAAGGAAGGATGGAATCGCTTATATTATTTCTGCAGAAATTTTGGAGGAAGGACAGATAATGTATTGACCCAGGTTTACAGATGAGCTCTGACAACACAGTGAAGGAAGTGGCTAAACCATAGTCATTCTCTGACCAGTTTTTCACTGGTTGTGATCCTGGGGATCACCAAATGGCAAGTTTAAGTAGTGCCTAAGGGATTATCCACCTGCAGGGGGTGGTGAAAACACAGTGATTCCCCACTTTTCCCATATCCTTCATATGCTCAGTGCCAGGGATAGTGTGAAGGATGACCTGATCCATGAGACCTGTGCCAGCTGAGTGTGGAGAACTCAGCAGTCAGGTACAGATCCTCTCTGGCAGGACAACAGGATGAAGAAGGTCTGATTTTCCTTCAGAGTTTGTAATAACAGCAATAAGAGGAGACATCTCTCTTGCAGCTTGCCTCCCAGAGCGAGACTTTCTTGCTGAGATTCTCATCCTAATTCACTGCTTCATGCCTCCTGGGCTGCAACTACAGAAGCATGCCATTGTGCCCAGGAACATTTCCAGTGCACGGCTTCTGGCTCCATTATTAGAAAATTGTGCATTATCTACTGGTGTGTGACTTGTGTGTTAAAAGTCACCCACGGGGCCCTGTCCCCTGTGCACACAGGGGGGTGCAGCCTTTCGTTACTAAGATCCAGTACTTTGTTTCAAGCTGCTGCAGACCACGTTTCCTTTCCATCCCTGTGTCATGCTGCCCACTGCACTCCAGACAAAATGCTGTGTACCAAAGAGCTGCTTCTGCTCACAGTGGTGCAAATGGGCTGGTAGTCTTGCTGGGGATTGATGGATATTCCAGGGTGGGTGAAAGCAGAATTCAGCTTTCTAGTTCTCTGACACATCTCCTGCAGTAAGCACAAAAAATACCATAATACAAGCAATTATGTCTCCTACATCTTACCTTTCAGCATTAGGTATAGTTATGGACCTGGATGCAGCTCCGTATTCCAAATCGGGATTGTAAATTTTGCCTTTTCGGCACAGCTGACAATAGGTATCAGAAAAAAATAACAAAAGTACAACAAAATTAGAACTATTCCTTCACCTATTCTCTGCTGGAAGATTTCTTCTCTTTAGTTGTTGCAGAGCCAGAGAAAGAGCAGACTGATGATTGTATTTCTTTTTCGGCAATTGGCCCTCCAAAGGCGGCACCCTTTCCCTTCTCCTTTTCTGGCTTGGGAGATTGCTCCTTCCTGTGCATTCATCTTCAGTTTTTGTCCTGCTTGGCAGAAGCAGCCAGTTCCCTGTATGGCTCTGTCGATCTGAAGTAGTATCACAGTGATATGGTACTCCCTTAGTTTCACAGAATCACAGAATCATTTAGGTTGGAAAAGACCTCTGGGATCATCGAGTCCAACCTATGACTGAACACCACCTTGCCAATTAGACCACGGCACTAAGTGCCATGTCCAGTCATTTCTTGAACACCTCCAGGGATGGTGACTCCACCACCTCCCTGTGCATCCCACTCCAATGTTTAACAACCCTTTCCATGCAGAAATTCCTCCTGATATCCAATCTGAACCTCCCCTGGCACAACTTGAGACTTTGTCCTTGAGGATTGAAGGCATTCTGGGGAAATGAAGGGGAACTTTGTAAAAGAGAATAACCAAACCAAACCCATTATCATTTGTGAGAACAATAATTATTGAATCCCCTGTGAACTATTCCAACCTCTCCCTTCTTCCCCCATCTGCCAGGTTACACGTCCTAGGGGCACAAATATAGCTTGAAACAAGAAGCAACCCCAAACCGAGATGTTCTGGAGTTACCTGAGCACACACCATGCCTGTAGGAGTAGCTGGGGCAGTAGCCTAGCCTATGGGCAGCTCCTTGGGATTACCTCCAGCTACCACAGAGAATCAAGATTTCTATCAGCTGCACTGCCCACTGCATGGCAAATGCAGCATTTACCCTGTAATACCTGAGGTGGATTTTATGAGGTGTTACTTCTGTTTTGCCCAGGAACAAACCCAGAAAGGTAGCTACAAGTGAGCCCTGAAGATAAATGTCTTCTCCCAGCTGTGAAGGAAAGTTCTGCATTGCCTGCTGCTCAGTCAGGGAGGACATAACCACATAGGGCCTGTGCAACTACATGTTCCTCAAAGAGCAGCAGAATCTCCCCCCGAGCTTCTGGGTCTTTGAGGACCTGCCCAGACTCTGTCTTCCCCACCAGCTTCACCCCTGGAAGGGAATTAGACAGTGCTTCTCCAGCCGAGCTGGCTCTGCCCTGTGTGTTTAGTCTTTTCACTCTGTCAGAGCTGGATTAACCCTCCTGCTCATCTGGACAAGCTGATTAGTTAAAGAACTTGTTTCATCCCTCCCTAGGGCTTTATTTTTCATCTGTCATTTTCCTCTTTATTACCACAGTAAGCTTCTGCCTCTCCAGCTCTTTCCATACTTCCCACTCACTGTCCCCTCCAGTTCCCGGCTAACAGCCCTTGCCAGCCTTTCCCAGCTGGGGGGAGGGTTCAGGGCCTTCCCATTCACCTCAGTGTAATATGTCCCCATATCCTTTCACCTCCTTCCTTCAGATGTTCCCTTTCATATGAGTTATCTCTAGTTTTTTCCTTCTTTACACCCTTCTGTTTCATCCCCCTGGGTCCACGTTGGTCCCATGCACAGCGCTATGCTTGAAGACTCTGGTACTCCTGCACATTCAAACACAACTGAAGGCAGTCTGGGAGTCTTTTCTCACCGTGCATGGTAGTCCTGGGTCAGGAGTCAAGGAGGAAACTGTATGCAGGTAGCTGTCCTACAGAATGCTTGCACATTGGTGCTTTTTTCTGGCCAAAAGGAGCTTTGGAACATGAAATGGAGATTCCAGGACCTTGAAGTCCGTCAGAAAGAGAAACACTGGACCTAACAGCCTTTCTCACCCTTTTGTGTGCCTAGCAACACCACCCCCTGAGCTGCCTTACTCGTCTCAGCAGTTTGAACATGACCTTATTTCTCCTTCTTGGCTCTGTCTGGGTTGCTGGTTACCTGATCCTGACCATTGCTCCCTGCTCTTTCCATCTCTTTTCTCTGCTGTTATCCTTCCAAGGGTCCCTACACATCCTTCTCCATCTGTGAGCAATACAAACAAACCCTCCAAACAGTGGGCAAGTGAAATGTATCTTTAGGGAAAAAAAAAAAAGAAAAAAGCAAAAAGAGCCTATAATTATGCTGCCCCTGTGGCTGCCAGCAACAGCCCTGATTGCTTTGATTGTACACTGTGACCCCTTTTGCCATGCTCCATCTGTTTATTTTTTACAGTCTGAATTTGCAGCAGCAAAAAGACCGTGTCTTCTTATTTGTATCTACAGGGTCCCCTGTGCAATCTGCCCCTGTTCTGACCAGGGCCTTGCTCTACAGCACAGATAAGGAAGAATAACAATGAAGACATGAAGAGTGGGACCTGCAGCCAGCAGCACAGCCCTACTTTTGGGAGCAGAATAAGACAGTTAAGAAAAAGATTTTCAAATAATCCAAATGAAGAATACAAGGGAATAAATATTTAATTCTCGATCATGCAGCTTCATCCTCTCTAATAATCCCTAATGCTTCTACAGTGTCTTTCAGAAGAGAGCAGTGCATAAAGGGCAGATGGAAAGTGTGGCTCTGACAGGCAAAAATCCTCCCTCTTCTCCCAGTGGAGTGGTGAGTGTGCAGCTAGATCCAAGACATGAGGGAGTCCTTCCAGTGGCAGCCATACCTGTAACCCTGTGGAGCTCTGTTGGAAGGATATATTCTGCTTAAACTCTAGCTGTGGCTATATTTTCTATTCTTACTCCCCTTGACTCCACAGGCAGTATCATCCAGAGATTATGGATTTAGAATACAGTAATGCTCTGTTTAAAATTGAATAAAACCAGTTCACACTTTTTGCAACATAGTTCCATGTTCCCTTCTGTCTGGGAGCTCAGCAAGTATTCTTCATGTGGAGAGAGGGTGCACTGACCATAGATTTCCTGCAAAAAACCTCCGCAGTCCACAGACAATTTCTCTGCCTTCCTCTCACCCAGGCATTTTCAGGTGTCAGGCTCCACTCAGAAATTCCCAGCACAGACAAGTGCCAGTATGACAAATACTGGTGTCCAGTCTGGGTCAAGGGGAGTCTAGGACAGTGAGAAGGGACAGACGGATTGCTGGTGGATTGGACTATCCAGAGGGAGAGAAGGACAGGCAGAAGGGCTGTGTGTGCCTGTTGGAGGATGCAGGAGCCAGCACCTGGGGTACATACTGGGTATTTTGGAGTGGGAGTACTTTGTCTCTATGTGTGCAGAAAGAGAAGGATTTCAGCAGTCTGGTTTTCAAACCTTTTTCCACTTGTCTGATTAACAGTTGCGATTATAAGCCAGAATTATCAAGCCATGCTCATACTGGGCAGGTAATATCTGTGCACAAATGGAGACATATATGTATAGTAGGGAACAGGCTACCTTCAGAGTGTCTGCAGCCTTCTTCCCTAAGTGCGAACTTGGTCTAGTTTTCTTCTTAGTAGTCCGGAGGTAGCTGCAAGCAACTGGAGGGAGAGGGTGAGATGTTACCAACAAGCTGCATCCCTGTTTCTGAGAGTACATAAGTGTATTTGAGTGAAAACAAATCCCAGTGGCAAAGGATGGATCCAGATAAAATCTCATTCTGGGACCCGATATGTTTGGTGGGGATGGTGTTAACTTCCAGAAACTTGGACAAGGAATCACATTCCCTTCACAAATTCTCTGGATTACATAACTCTTTTTAATTTTCTACAAAATAAAACATGCAAATGGAGAAAGCACTGGCTTTGTAAGGTGTTCTTAAGGTGGTTTTACACAACTCAGTTTCAGGTCCTGCCTCCCAAGAGGAAAAGAGGATGGCATTTCGGAAAGACATTTTTCCCCAGTAGTTCCATGTGACCATGAGTACAGTACTGCATAGTGGCAACCTTGGGAGGAGAAAGGAGCAAATTAAAGAACTGCTGAATTATCCAGGTTTGAAGTGACCTTCCAACTCCTGCTGGCCAACTTCAAAGCTGAGTTGGGTTACTCTGGGTCTTGTGCAGATGAGTTTTGAACATTTTTAAGGATGGAGATCCCACAACCTCTCTGGGCACCTCTATCGTGATCACCCTCGTGGTGAAAAATTTCTTCCTTATGTTCATCTGGAATTTTCCATGCTGCCTTGTACCTTTTCACCTCTGGGAAGAGCATCTTCACTGTCAACCCTTTTAGGCAGTAGAAAACAGGATTTAGATCTCCTCTTTGCTTTCCCTACTTAAGACTAAACAAATTGATTTCCTTCGGCCTCTCTCTGTACTCTGTGCTGCAGCTCCCAACCATCCTGGTAGCCCTGTACTGGACTCCCTCTAGTTTGCCAAGATCTTTCTTTTACAGAGCAATCCCAGACTGGACACTGGACACCAGATATGTCCTCATGAGTGCCAAACAGAGGGGTTAATCACTTCCTCATTCTGATAGTCATCTCAGCTTTCCAGATCTGCCACTAATAAATGCACATCATGGATGTATCCTCTGCAGTTCTGTGCTATGCATTGCATACATATTGGAAAAACTTACTGCTGAGTGTCAGACAAAATTTCCTTTTATACTAAAAAATGAAAACATTTGAAATAATTAGTCTTTGAAAATTATAGAGAGGGAAGAGATTTTAAATGTTCAGTAACATTTAAGGGCAAATTGTGTGTATGCTTGTAGGATGTAAATGAGTAGGTGGCTGAGTGGGTATCAGTGACACTAGAAAGGAATTCTTGATGATTTTTAAAATAAAAACATTAAGGAGCTAGCAGTAAGAAATAGCAATTATTACGAATCATGATCTCATTTCTAAATCTGGTATGAATTTCAGGCTCTGCAGTTATTACATTTTGAATAAATAGCAATTAACATCTAAGGCTTTTCTACTTCTTTTCTATTTTTTTTTTTAAACTTCTGGATAACAGACAAACTTCAGCCATTCTAAAATCCAAATACCTCTGAAGAGAATGTCAAGACCTCTACATCTCCACTAATGGAAGAAAAAAAATCCAAGCCATGTTATCTGACTCTGAGATTTTGCTTTATCTTCCTGGACTGACATGCACTGACCACTCGTAGGTTGTCACTTATTGCAGTGTCAAATGCCTGCAAATCTCATACTGACTTTGCAGCTGATTTGTATTTCAGCTTCTTGTTCTAGTGCCTCTCTACCAAGTTTAGACTTTTCCCCCCCTTGCTTGTACAATAAGACCCATAGCAAAGTTTTGTAGACCATGTTCCATTGTCAGTGACATCCGAGCAATTCCACTTTCTGCCAGTTCACTGACAGTGATACAGGTGAATAGGCTGAGTCTCCAAATTGTGCCTGAAGCAGCAAATTGTGGGATACCTTCCCCCCACCACTGGCATGTGTGAAAGTGCAGTGTGGAGATGAAGCTTGGAGACCTGGAGCTTCAGGTCCCCCTTCCAGGTCTGTGTTACTGGTGTAGGAGACATAACATTGAAAAACAATGAAAATGTAGTTATCAAAGAAAACAAACCTAATTCTCAGGTGGTACCATGTCCTTTCACTGGAAAATCTTTCCTGAACCATCTTCTTCCCCTAATGTCTCCAGTCAGTATGTGTAACATCTACAATTTGAAAAAAAGCCTTGAACGTGAGATGAAACATCCACATCAATGAATTAAACCATTCTTTTCCATTTATGAGTTCCTTAAAAAAATTCCAGAGTAAGTGTTATTTATTTCCTTTAGAACAAATGTAAGACAACTGATCATATTCAGTTTTCTCTGATATCATCTGAAAGTCCTGTGGGAGCAGTCCGTGGACTTGCAGGAATCTGCAGAGCTCAGACTGAAAACTATTGCAGTGATGTATACGGAATGAATACACAGCCTGCACAGCAGCAGTTGGACTGGTATTCAGCAAGGTATGAAAGCTTCTGAATAGACAAAATACTTCACTGTTAACCCCCGTTTAATAGAAAGTGCTGTTGCTGGAGGACTGATGTGAGTATCGCTTCTGAAGAAGAAGCAATACTACAGCCCACTTGATCCTGAAACATACTAAGCTTACTAAACAAGTGGTGCAAATAGTCTGGGACTGTGTGCTGCCTGTTTTATGGGAACTACAAAGGATCTTCTACCCCTTTCCTTGGGAGACTATTCCACAGCCAGATAGGTGCTCAGTCAAGATTTGCCTTTGGACTCCAATGCAGTTTGCTGTTATTTTATCTCCCCGCCCCTCTTTCACATTTTATCTCCATGTGTACTTTTCAAACCTTCTCTGAAGCAAGCTGGAGTGTGTGCAATGAGTGTGACAGAGTGTGACACAAACTCCACTTGTCCTTTTTCCTGTACTCTCACTTGACTCCACATTACCCTCCACTGGGCACAGTGGGGAATCTGGACAAAAGAAGTTTCTTGGAAAGTTTCCTCTCTGCAAGTGCAGGGGTTTCCTACAGGGACACACCCTCTGCTGTGGTTTCCAGGGGGCAGAAGCAGGGAGATGAGTGGCTTTTCTGAATCTCTAATTCATAGCCATTAGCAGAGGTCACTTTCAAATGCTTCTCCCTTAATGAAACACTGGCTGTTCCTTGCTGGTGTTTCATTAAATCACAAGCTGGAGCAGGCAAAGATACACTGGAATGAAAACGGGGAGAGTGGGGCACCAGCTGGATGCCCTTGCGGTCCTGTAGGACCTCTCCTGTCTCCTGCAACTGGAATCCTCACCCAGCTCACAAAAGAGTAAAGAATTATTTTTTTTTGTGATGAGGGTTTTTGTTGTTGTTGTCTTCTTTTCCCAGTGCCGTGCCCATCGTTCCAAAGAGAGGAGTGAATATTTGATTGCAGTAATTAGTTAATCAGTAACTGGCATAATTTTTTCCCCTGATTAATGCTTTGAATAATCATTGCAGCCCTATCTGTAGGCAGTCCTGTTATCAGAGTCACTTTGAAATGATAGATCTGCATCCTTACAGATAAAATTAGACAGGTCAGATGCTCCACCCTCCAAAAACTACTCTTTCATTGAAATTGGCCAGGGGAAAAGAGAGATCAAAAATGCATTCTCTTCTCTCAGATCACTCATTTACACTTCTCTGGAAGCACCATTCTGGAAGAACTTGGGGAATGAGTCCACATGGAAAATCTCAAGTACACAGGGCAGATGGAGGCACAGGATGGGCCTTCCAGGAGATGAGGACCAGGAAAAACATTCATACAAAGACTAATCTGTCTCTGTCCCTAGAGCTTATTTCATTGCTCCATGGGAATGCTGAAACAGAGGACCACCTGCTGATCTGAGGGTAGGGCAACCTCAGTATGAACTCTGTGTGTTTATACATATATATACAGTACATATATATAAATAAAAATATTTTTTAGATGTAGATTATATTTTTGTGTATATAATGCATGCTTTATATGTTTTATCGCTAGGCCCTGGCAGATGAACCTCAGGATTAAAGGGTGGGTCCAGTTCTGCACTTGCTGCGTCTCACCTAAAAAATCCATTGCGCAGGCTCAAATGTTATCCACATTTGTAAAGCCCTGTGGATGGATGGATATGTTTTATGCATATAAAACTTGCATGCATAAGATTAACTTCATAGAAAGAAAAGGATGTGATCCTTTCCATCCTGCAGGAGCTAGAGCAATTCCTAAAGCAGTGGTGAAGTTCAAAGTCAGCCTTGCTTTGGAGGGATAAATAGTGTAATTAAAAAAAATTTTCTGCAACAAATTATTAATTCTGAAAAACTGAATCTCTCCAGAACACCCAAGCCTCAGAATGGTGTCTTGGTTTCTAAGTGGATTTCTAAGAGAAATGTGAGAGAGACAGTTCACGTTAATGTATGCAATGCTTGGAATGCTTAGCACAAGACAGTGCTTGATGGGAAGGGCCAAACATTCAAAACCATGGCCTCTCCAACTGAATTTGAAAATCTGGACCCAAGCTTTACTCATCCCTGGTCAGTGCTGTATTCTGCACAGGAGCTATTTTGAGTGCCACTCCCAGTCTGTCACCACAAAACATGAAAAAATGGAAGTTTTCCTTTCTTTTTTTTTTTTTTCTCATGTGAAACAGGGATATTCCAAAATCCTGAAGGTGCTAGGAGAATGGTATCTCATTTCCTGACAGCTCCACCTTAACCACCTTCTCCCAAAAGTGGTAACATCAGCAGTTGTGACAATCATCAGATCACAAAACTCAGATTAAAAAGACAGAGGGTATTTTCCCAAGGTACATTACTGCTTTTTTGACAGAACACTATTTATTTTTATCAGCCATTATAAGGTATCAATAGCAACCATGAGAGACTAATGATCCTTGTTGTGCTCCTTACCAGTGGCCAGGCAAAGAGATCACGATCTGCTGCCATTTTTACTAGAAGAGCCAGTAGATATGAACAGCATGTGGAGAAAATGCCCCCTCTGTAACTGGGGTTATCACTGCAAGGTTGAGCTGGATTGGATAAAATAGAGACGTGCCCAAGCATTCTTTCTCACATACAAGCTGAATCCTTTCCTTGAGCCAGTTTTCAAAAAACCACAACATTGATGTGTATAAGGTGGAAACCAAAGGTATTTTTAGATTAGGGGAGAAGCAGCGGATTTGTGTGTGAAGACTGACACTGCATCATTCAGAAGAGCTGGACCCAGTTACATTGTGTGACCCTGCAGACATTAGCAGCAAAGGGTTGAAAGAAACTCCTCTACCAGACTAGGATTTCCTGTAATATGCACAAAGATATATATTTAGCAATCTTACAATATGATACCATGAGTAAATCAGGAACAATGCAATAGAATTACAATCAGACCATCTTATCTTTATCTAAACTATGACCTCAGTTATGTTATAACTTAAGTAAAAAAATGTATCTGCTGGCTTCTTGGCAATGAGGCCATTTCTTATGACCTTTTGCCCGTGGAAAGCCTCAAGTCATTTGTCTTGCACCTCCAATATTTCCTGGACATTTAACTTCCACTTAGCTTACCTAATGCTGAGCTGACAAAAGCTGTCTTGGTAATGGGTACTCATATGTGCTAAACTACTACCTATACTCCTATCGTATTCCATTTCTAATGATTATTGTATAATATTTCCTACATTCTCTTATGCTTAATACTATACTTAGACTTACTAAAAGAGTCAGGATTAAATGACATGTGAACAGCTATCAAAATGGATAATACTGTTCCCCTTGCGTCAGGAAGACTCCCAGAGTGATACGGTCTGGCTGGCTGGTGCATTTGTAGTCATGAGAAACCAAGCAGACTGATACCTTCTCATTTCTGGCTCTGGAGAAAGGAGAGCTGCTTAGAGCTGCTTTCTGTCTGCTTAACATGTAGTGGCAACTTATAGGGATGATTAAAGTAGGATGCAAAGAATTACTAGAGACAACCCATGGACAACTCTGTCTCATTTCTGTACTTGGAAGAGCCCGGTCATTTACTAGTAAAGCCAGTAAAAATCATGAGATTCATTCTTGCTTATAAGATTTCAAAAGTAGCTATTATATTCCAAAGACTGTTTATGCCTTCATAATTGACCTGATCCTGCCAATATAGAGATATCTGCAGAGAGGAAAAGATGATAATTCACTGATATTTACTCACTCTTATCCCAGCGGGGATTCATCATATACAGAAGGTCATGGCCTCCCTTGTCCACCTATTTAACCAAGGGAATTTCTGCCTGGAGCTGCCTGACAAACCTAGGGCTCCCAGAATGGGGAGAGCTAGGGCTGCTGTCCTATCCTTGTTGGTGGCAACTCCACAGCCCCTGGAGACTAGACTTCACTGGAAAAGCAGGGAGCAGAAGTGGTGTTAAATTTAGACCATGTTCATTTCTGCTGTCTGAAGGAAGAGTGAGCAGCTGCCTATGCCCCGGATCCCACATCTGAGCTTTCTCCCTCACGCTTGGATGCTTGGGCATACAAAAAGTCTGGGAAAGAACTGGGGGCAAAGGCAGGAAGGCTGGAGGACCTCTGTGCAATTTCGTCCCCAGGGAGAATCTCCGCAGGCTTGGATGTATTTTTAATCTGCTCCATCAGCAATAACAAACACAGTCAGAAGAAATATTAACAGGGATTTTGCTGTGTATGTATGAACTTGTTATCATGAAATGTAATCTCTCAGTCGAATTAGAGCTGTGTTCAGACATTCTCTTCACTGACCTTGGGCTCATCAAGAGAAAAACATTTTCTTTCAAAGGCAGCCTGTCACAGGCCTGTTCTTTACTCAGGCACCTGAACACTTTCCCCTTGTAACTATCTCTTCAGTCTGTTGATGGCTAACTCTGGCTGAGTCAACAAGGAAGTTCAAAACAGTGTGATATGTTTTCTTTAACATGAGATGTCCCATAAAAACCCCAGTTGAGTCTGATTAGTATCAGTGCCTTGTTGCAACCGTGCCTGAACCAAATACCAAGTCAGAAGAGTTACAGTACATACTGGATTAATTCTGCTGTCTTAGACCACCAAGAGTATCTCTTAACTGTATTCCTAACTGTTAACATTCTTAACTGATGTGAAATTATGAACTGAAAAGCTATAGTTCACAGCAGGGCTGTGACTAAACAGCAGTGTAGAGCAGAGTGCTACCAGAATACGTGAGATGTAGTAAATTGGTGAAGTTTATTAGCTTTCTTGGGTGGAAGACACTCCTCTACTACCTAGGCATAACTCCTCAAACAATCAGTTCAGGATGCCAGACATCCTCCATCCCAAGAGTGCTTAAGGGCACACAAGGAACTAACAGCTATAGCATCTGCTTGTTGGGCCAATGCTCCCCATGATGAATGTTTGGGGGTATTCCAACCTGACCCCAAAGCTGATGGGACAATTTCCTGATGCAAGCTGGCCATGTCTTTGTCCAGAGCTCCAGCAGACTCATCCAAACCCACCCAGTAGAAGTTAAAGGGCAGAGTTACCAAATGACCCTGCCATGTCCTTAATGTGCCAGCATGTATAATTCATCATCCTCAGATAACCTGCAGTCCTTCCACCCTTCTGGTGACTGTATCAGCATTTGCAATGCAAAGCACTCCTTTAATTTTATTTATTGAGGGACTGATTTGCACAGCAGGGCATCACTTTGTTTATTCTCTGCAATCGTTGTTACCTTTAATGAAGACAATGAAGAATTTTAAATAATAATTATAAAATATATCCCCCTCAGTTACCCTGGCAACAAGCTGGTGCTTTTTAGCACTGCCACATATTCCATCTGTTTCTTTCTTTTAAATGACAAAACAGCTACCTCCCATACCAGCATTGCATGTAGGAGAGGAGATTCTCAGGCGGAGAAAGATAGAAGTTCCAGCTATCAAACCACTCATTTTACCTCTGTGAGGGAAAACCCCTTTCTAGGCAAGAGTGGTTTCTTTCAACCAATGCTGTCTAACAAAGTTTTCTCTACACAAAAAAAGGGTGGAGGTCTGTTCGCAGCCAAGCCTCCAGGACTTCACTCATTCCTCCAAAGAACAAGAGGTACAGTGGTGAATGTCTCCCTCCCTTTCTTCCATCTGAAGCCTAATCAGACTCTATCAGATGAGTGTCCGTCAGCTTGGTGCAAGTCTAGACCTAGATATGACTCGGTCCAGTTTGAAAGCAAGAGAGTAAGTGCATTCTTGTGATACTGCAAGAGAGATATCACAACAAGATACTTTCCAATAGATTTATGGGGTGTGGATTAGAGGTTAATAAAACATAATAAAATTATTATTTTTCTAGCCTCAAAGTTTCTGTCACTACTCTCCCACATAGATTTCCTGGTTTGACTTTTTTCTCTTCCTCCTCTTTTTCAGACTCTGTTTTGGGGTTTACCCCAGATCATTCCCATTCCCAGAAATTTCTTAGCTCTCCAAAATGAACTCTGATCTTCTCTCTTCCCTTGTTGGCAGACAAACCCTCTCCCCCCAAAGACTGGCTGTCTGCCACTGCTCAGATGTATGTCACACCTGCCTCCTGCTTAGCATCTGACTCACAGATGGAATCATTTGTTGTATGAAGTCTCCATCTGCAAGATTTTGCTCTTACTTTTAAGCAGTAAGCCAGAGCAATTCTCCCCAATTTGCTGGAGATACTCTGCCTCTTATGCTTGCATTACCAAGACCACAACTATGCTCAAATGTTCCTCTTGGTCTTGCAAGTGATGTTCCACAGAGAAACGTCAATGGACAAAACTGAATGCTTAGAAAGAAAGCTGTGAAGTGACCTTACATGCGCAGCAAAAACAAGCCTTATTTTCAGAAGCATCTTCAGGATCAAAGAGTTTGCAGTCTTTCTTTCCAGCTTCTAGGATTGGTTTTGATTTGGTTTGGGTTTGTTTTTTCCACCGTATTATCTAAATGTTTCCTGCAGTTTTCTGCCTTCTTTGTCAGTAGATTTTGCTTTTTTTCATCTTGTGCCCCAGTGTTTCTCCCAGAGTCCAGTTTAATCACTCAGAATTTTACTTTCATGTAGGCTGCATACTGTTCTGGGGTTTTACCTTTTCTCATACAATCAGTTTATTGGTTCCTTCTGTCTTTCCAAATAAGCAGCAAATTGCAGTTGGCGGGTGGAAGGGGACGCTGGAAAGCGTTCTGGGAGTTCACCCAGTGATGGAGCAGCAACACTGACCAAGCCTGAAATGAGAGCCAGCCTGTGGCCAGGAGAGGTTAGTGCCTTTAACCTCTGCATATGTGTATCCTGGCTAGAGCCAAGTCTCATCTTGACCACTACTAATGGACACTGGAAAACCATCATGATGGCAGTCTCTACTTTGGAAAGATTCAGGGATGAACAGCAAAGAAACGGGACAGTCAATAGCAAGGGTCCATCTGCAGGAAAGTCTGGAGGTCAAAGCCTGGAGTAGAAGGTGCTGTACCACTGACTGAGGTTGTCCCAGGACATAAATAACAGAACAGGCACCTGGTGGAGCTGAAGGGACAACTGTGTAGTGGTTGCAATGCAGAGAACTCTGACACTCAGACTGGTCTGAGTGGAGAGTGAATAACAAGGTCTAGGTAAGGACACACAATAAAGGACAGCTGAGGAAGAACTAAAAGAATAGTAGATGTTGTTAGCACCAAAATCTGGAGGTCACCAGGATCATGGCATATCTACAGGTAGTTTCTCAAGAAACCTGGAAAAAACTCTGAAAAAAATAAAGAACAAACTAAAAAAGGGATACAACTTCCTTATTTTGTTTTTGGTGTTCTAGCCCTGAAAAATGTCACTGCAGAGGCAGAAATATCACTAGCCTTTCTCTATTACACAGAGGCTGAGATGCTCCCTCTCTCCTTCTTTTCTCCTCATCTTCATCCATAAAGAGGAGATGCTGTTTCCTTGAGAAACCAGAGACTTAGAAGAGCAGCAGGGATGTTTGCCTGTAACCTGGTGAGCCATGGAGCTCAGACTGAGGACTAGTGAAGCTGCCCAGTCCAGCATGGGATGAGTGGAAGAGAGCTCCTCAGTAAAGCACTGCGCTATGTTGGAGGAGAAACAGAAGGGCTATGTGGCCTTCTAAAAAGGATAGAAGAACTCCTTGACAAGCAGTAGAAGATGGAAAAACTGGACTGTTCTAAGGGCAATGTACAGTCTCTGAATGATAAACTACCAGAAATGTGGTTGATATCAACCTTTAGAGATGCTGTGATGAAAGGGCGGAAGGGGAAAACATCCTCTGTACTATCACTCCTGAACCAGGAGTGCTTGGGGTGGAAATGCCACCCTCCTGCCTTGGGCCTGCTGTTTCGTAGTTGTCCATTACTGGGGATTTTATCCTTCATCCTGAGATGTCCCTTTGTGTCCATTGCAATAAACAGGGCCCTGGAGCCAGATGGTCCCACTAGCAGTCCTGATGCTGGCAAGACAAGAGCACAGCACTTGGCACTTTACTACCTCCTCCTTTACATTGTGTATAACTGATGGTTGTGGTGTTAAAAAAGGACAAATATGATAAATAGCCATGGAAAAGAAATCCATGTAGATGGATATTCTACTGTAAACCATATGTCTCTGTCCAGGGCTACTGTAGAGTTGTTACTGAAAACAGCAGGGTAATAAAAAGCAAGATTTCCTACATTTTCAATAATGTTTTCTGACCACGTGTAATGTCAAGTGTTGAGAGACTGGCCAGAATTTCAGCCCTGGAGGCTAGACAAAACCTCCTCATGTCACGCCTTCTGGGATCTTTCGCTAAGGGGAGGGAACCATTGCTGTCAGCCAGTGCTTGCCTGGCACCAGGCCCTCTTCCTCCTTCTGGTGGTGAATCTGCACCTCCGAAAGAAGCCAGTTTTCACTGCAGTCCTGGTGATCATAAAGCTAAAGGTGTTGGCCCTTGACATTAGCTCTGCAAGGACAGAAATACTACTCAGAGGAAGAACACATGCACAATCTGAGGAAAATCCAGAATACTAGTGCCAGCAAAGAGTTAAATCCCCAGTTTTCTAGGATTCGTGGTGACAGAGTCAACCCACCAAATTACTTTCTCACCTCACTGATGAGGATATCCTATGCAGAATAGCATCTGGACATCCATTTACCAAACTCCACTCATGGCTAGGCATATCAGTGCAGGTATTCCTTTGCAGATCTTCCTCTACTCCCCACAGAATGACCTGCCTTTGCTGTCTGAAAGCTAGTCCAGCTAATTATCCACCTCAATTAACATTCATATAGAGAGGATTTACCAGAGGCATTTCTGCTCTAACAATGCTCTGACCATCAGCTTTCTCTCTATAATCTGTAACAGCTGTCATTGTCAAGTTTTCCCTCTATGTTGGTTCTCTGAATTCCTTGATTTATACTTTCTGCAGCAAAAACTTACAGGATGAAAGCTAAAAGTGCTTAGGCAAGCAAGGACTGAGATCAATGAAATCAAGGGTTTGGTACTCCCAGGTGAGGAGCAAGACAGGAGTAAACGTGATATGTTCTAAGTTAGAAGCAGTTCTATCCCATTACCTGCATCCAGGTAAGTGAGCAGTTAACTGTTGCCCCTAATAACAAATGCTTTCTGCAACTGAAAATAAATAATTTTTTATCTTACACAATTGAAATCCAAGGTAATAGTGGTTTATTGCCCTGTCAAAAAGAACACTATGGGTAGGGAATCCATACAAATGGAAATAGTCGTAGAGTCATTTCGTCCTCTACCCGAGTAGATGGAATAAAGAGACCTTGCTCCCTTGGAGCTCTGGCTCTTGGGAATTGGCAAGCTGGGAAGATTGCCTTTTCACTAGCAACTATGGTTGTAATAGGGGTTTTCAGTTGGATTTCTGCCCCACTGGGTTTGTAGAAGTGAAGCGTTGCAAGAGAAAAGAGCGTTTGCAATCCCTCCTCCCAAGCCTTATCATCTTCTCTTAACTGCTAAGAGGAGCTGAAGGATTTGTTCCCCTGCCCATCTTCCCTGAGCTATTTTTCATAGTGGATTGAGAAAGGCTTAAATGTTACAGATGGCTGAAAATCTTGTGGCATCAGCATGGAATGGCTGTTTCTGTTCATGCTAAGAGCCCAAAATGAGCAGCAGCAGCAACATGCCACTGTGAGCCTCGCTCTGGTCACTTTAGTGTCTATCAGAAGAAAAAAATGAACAAATATATCTGATAGCAAACACCATCCAAGGCCTTTTTGGCACAAATTTGCCACTTTCTAAAGTCTGGTTTGGCTACCTCAGTGATAGCAAAGTGACTCATCCAGACAGTTGCCAGCATTGTTAATGTGTTTTTTAGCAAAGATGAACCTAACTATAGGATATTTGTGTGTTATAGCAAACTTCCAAAGCCTCTTGTGTTTTAGACCACTTGGCTACCAGGTCCCATTAACTTAGCTCTCTACGACAGCTGGGAGCCCACATGCTAGTGTCACCTAGGCTTTTCTTCACTGATTGGTTTTGGAGCAGCATTAAAGGTGACCAACATCTGACTCACTGCTTTCTGTCTGTTAACCAAAGCAGGAGATGAATGTTCAGCATCCTATATGTGTGTACGTTGCTTGAAAGGCTTCCCAGTCTTGCTTAAACAAGTTCTTCCTTATGCATGGTCTCTTCAGGACCCGTTTCCTTTTTTCCTATTTCCTCCTTCTGTTAGAATGTAGCTGACTCTGGTAGGATGAGAAACCAGCACGGCAAGCTGATTTTCCTTCTCACATCAAGGAATAGCAGTGAATGCAGATGCTTGGTGCAAGAGCACCTGTAACTGAAACCCATCACTGGAGCCATGGAACCCTCTGCTCCCCATCCTCCTCCATGCAAGAAAGGTATTTGCCAGTAGACATTTCCACACACATGTGCGTCACATCTACGGTCTTCTCTGTAACAAAGTGTGTAAGGAGGTGTTCAGCCAGACCTGTGTTTGAATTGTTTATCTAACAGCAGAAAAAGTGATCTTTTTAAAATAAAAGTATTCATATTTCAAGAGAGGCATTTGTTGTAGACAGATTTCAGGGTGTTTCTGAGCTGTTGAGCTTGGCTAAAATTATTAAATGAGAGGTTCTAAAACTCACTTTCCATGTTTTTCTGCAGATATGTTTTTAGCATCAACCATGATTATGCCTTGGACTGGCATCCTAGGAAAGCAGATGGGGCTTCCTGGCATCGGGTTTCCTAGGCTTTTGACTGTTGGAGTCTACTGCATCCTGTTGTAAGGGGAATGTATTTTGCAGTGCCATAACAGGATTCTATCTATTTCCAAATATAGTGGTTTCCTCCTAATTCTCAGACATGAGGTACTGCCAGGAATGGCTCAGCCTGACACCATTTTACTACAATGGACATGTGAAAATAGCCTGATTTCTGCATTGAGTCTCCAAGCCAGAAATTAATTGAGCCAAGAACAAATAAGTAATTCCTTATGTATTCCTCAGTTGAGGTTTGCTGCTGTTGTCAGGTCATAACAGCTTGGGGAGAGGAATTGCTCTCCATGCCTCAAAGAAAATATTACTCACTGTTACAGGAAATTAATAAAAGGCAGGATTCCTTTTCCTCTGGGAAAAGGACATCTCCCCCTCTTTGTAATTTACACTAGTGTTTTGTAATCTCTGTCTCTTAAGTAAAGGTGGTTGAACTATAACTACTACCTTTAAAAACAGTGGAAATCTTCAGATGCATGATTTCCTTGGAGTTTTCTCTCCCATCTGACCCCATAGTGGTTATCCTATGGGGAAGCTGTAAAGGTCACATGCAGGCACAAATGCAGGGACAATGTGCCTGGAAGCACTGAGCTTGTGAGCTGAACCCGTAAGTTTCCATGTGGAAGCACTGGGGAGTTAGTGTCCTACAGAACACCATTTCATCACTAAAGCCATGGAATCTGCACCACAATCTCCTTCTGAAGCTCTCTTTCCTCTACCATGCTGGCAACATGACCTGCTAGTACCCACAGCCCAATATGCTCCCTTCCTTCACAGATGCTTTTGAAAAGCTCTTTATCTTGTGATTCAGACTCTGTTCACAGGAAGTTTACTCTTGGCTTTACATTTCAGGTGAGTGCCAGGACATTTCCTAGCAATGTGAGCATTGCTTCTACATAGTAAACCCTGAAAGGAGCGGCTTCTTCAGGGCTCAATCTCCTCTGTTGCAGGCTTCTTCTCTCTGACAGCTGAGGAGATTCTCCATGGTTTCTGTACAGCAGGGCAGATGTGCAGCTCAGGAGCCTGGCTTGTGTTCCACCAGCAGAGACTCATGCACTGCTAGCACTCACCTCTGGCTGGGCAGTAACCTGTGGTCATGTGCTTGAACTTGCTACAGTAAAGGGGCACTGCAAAGATGCCTCCTTGACTAAGATTGCCTTTAGGAACAGGCTAAGTTAGAGTGGTGCCTGTGGGGACACAAGGCAGTCCTGCTGCAGCAAGGGAGGTGCTCAGGCCATCCCTTCCTGCTCAGGGCTCCTCAAGATGCTCTTCTGCTTGGTGAGACAAGGGGCTGCATCAGGATTCTGCTCCATGCCTCTGTTAGTCCTCCACACACATGGCACGTGCCAACTCTTACTGCAGTGCTTTTACCTTAGTACTTTAGAGTTCTGTACTACTTTTAGTTTTAGCATTGTTTGATAAGCAACTGGCCCCTTCCAGCATGGTGTTAAGCACCACTGAAATCATTCGCAATTGGTAGAGCCTGCCAATAGAGCCTAATTTCTGCCCCCCCCCTCTTGAGACAGCTTGTGGAGAACAACAAAGTGGCTATATAGTGGCATCCACAAAAATTATGCAATAGTATAGGGCAAAAAGCAAAGTGAAAACCCGTAGTAATCTGAAGTGTTAGGGAGATTTAAAAAACGTACAATTAGACAGGCATCAATGTGGCCAGGAAACCCTGTTTAGTGCCCCATTGTCTTTAGAAAAGGACCTGAATTTTGTGCATGCAGCAAATAAAGGATTTACCAGAATATTAACAATATCCCCATTCCTATATTAGAGAGTATTCTTGGTACAAATAGAAAGGTATTGCTTGCCACCCACGGTCTATTGCCCTTGCTACTTAGAGACCCCAAGCACTTTGCATTTTGCCAGCCACTTGGAATATATATACTAGCTATAAAATGATACTTAAAGAGTTCCTGCACTTTGTACAAATGGCTATTTATGACCTGCCATCAATGTTGTTCTACAGAGAGGCACAGGGAGGGGGGATTGATGGAGCAGTGAGCCCAATCCATCAGTCACTTTGCTACAAACTCTAAACAGATTTTAATTGTGAGGCCAGATTTACTCCAGCCATCTGTATACGAAACGTGTCTCCCCACTGAAACAGAGAAATACTTTATACTGAATGCTCTTTTGCAATGTATATATTGTGTCAATGTCAATAAAATATTTGTCACAGCAAAAATGTAAGCTTGTCTGCTGCATAACAGAGAGCCCCAGTGGAAGGCAACTTTCCCAGATTTAATGCTGACTAAACTTCTCAGTTTCACAGGAAATTAATGGGGCTGGGGAAGAGCCTTGCAATTAGAGGAACAGGGCTACAAATTCTTCCCTTGCTGTTGGCTTGCTTTATTGGAAAGATCTCAGTTCTCAGAGCAGGACTGGGCTGATGGCTGGAATTGCTGGGAGGTTTTATTTCTCCTCAGAGCAATAAAAATAAAGCCTCTGACATGACAAGCTTGCCTACACCTCCAACCCCTGTTCTGATAGAGCACCCCAGGTTGTTCCCCACCCAGAGCAGTGGATTTACTCCCACAACCCCTTTAAACCATGGCAGGGCTGTTGAGACTGCCAACATGGGAGCCAATTAGGTGGTACTACAAAGATGTTGATGCCTGTGGTCTGATATCTATCTGCTCATCTCAAATATCCCCTGAACTGCTGTAAGTGGTAGAAGCTTTTAATCACTGTTAAGCTTGACTCAGTTCAGACCATTTTCTTGAGCTATCCTGTCCTTTTGTTCACCTCACTTCCAGGATGATTAAAACTCTGTTTACTGTAAGGGGACACTGTCTTCTCTAAATTTTATTCCTTTCCTCATCACTAGCCATAATACAGTTATTTCTGAAGATCCTTAGGTTAAATGACTTTCATGTAACATGCCCCTCTTTTGTGGTACACCCAATCTGCCACCTAAGATCTCCGGACAGCATCGCATAGTCACCATGCTTGAGACCTGGTATCCAGTCCTGCCACAGCTCAGCTTTTTCTGGTGGTCACAGTGGCACCACATTACACTATCCTCTCTGTGTTACCATGGACAGGCCCTCTCTGCCACTCACAGATATTTTTAAACCAGGTAGAACAGTTCTACTTTGCAATTCCTAATGCACCTGCTAATAATAAAGACAAAATTGTTCAGTACAGCCTGAAAGGTTGGTCTTCCAGACTCTTAGGAGTGGTCTGTGGGTGAGGAACATTTCCTCCACAAACAAGTGACCAGTGCATGCAGGCATCTTTTTTCTTTTCTCTGAAGGTGCAAATCCTACCAGTCCCATCTCATCCCCACTTGTATTTTTCTCCTGTGACTTTGTGGGTACCATTCACTCATCTGTTGTGGTTTTCAGTTATTCATATAGCTGATGGAACAGGACTTTAGTCTAATTAACCTGAATGGATGCTGGCATGCTAAATGTTGCTTACTCTGATTTATAGAGGACGCCTCAAAAGTTTATCCTTGCAAGGCTTTTCAGAATCCCATTTGCTTTTCACTTTCTGCTGTTTGCTTTTTCCTTGGCATTTCTCTCTGATGGACAATGGAAACAGACATCTAGCTTGAAATTCAGTTTCTAGTCTCACATTTGTGTTGCAAGCTCCCAAATGGGATTTTTACTTGTTTTTGTTTCTTTCGTAATATTTTTAATGAATTGCTGTGCTATATTTTTAGTGGTCTGTGGTATTTATGGGGCAGCAAAAGCTGGACTGAAGGTGAAGCCCTAGCCTTCGTTTTTCCCCCAAAATGTTGGCCCCTGTGCAGCAGTTATATGAATCTAAAACATTCATCACAGCTTCCTGTGTGCGTGAAGGGAAGAGCACATATCGATAGTCTCTTATCTCCATTTCTGTCCAGACGTGCTTAGTATCAGGGCAGCTAACTCTTAAATCACCAGATGAACTTCTGCACCATGTGATTCAGAGAGATCTGCCAAAGAAGAAAATAGTAGGTCAGTGTCAGTGCTTCTGCGTTAACCTAGTGATGTTCATTGCACAGGCGTGAGCCTCGTCTCCTGGGTGATATTGAACAACCCAGGAATGATTCCAAACTCCTCAGGCTTTGCTCTCGCTAGGCTGGTGCACGTTTCACCCTTTTCCCATTAGTGGTTAAGTGAGACAAGGAGTATATGGATGTGAAGATGAGAAGGGATCCCAGTGAGGCAGGCAATAGTTTGGCAGTTAAATTTACCATCAAAACCATTCTAGAGCCATTTTAAGTGCACTGCATTAAACACAACTGGTAATACAAAACCAGAACAGAAATATGTCTTTGATTTGCTTGTGTTTTATTGCTCTAGTGTGTGCTCTGTAAACCACGTGAGCATTTGCATCCAGGATAAGGCATTAAATGACAGTGAAATTCAGTGGGCAATGTTCCTGCCTCTAGGCAGCAGGGTCGGAGGTCTGGATTTTCCTTCGAGCTCATACCTGCTGGTGGGAAAACAGAAAAGGGCTGGAGGGATAAGTTGCTTTTTGGAGCAAGAATTAAACAGAGAAACATTGTGAAATGCAACAGGGTGAAAATGAGGATTCACATCACTCATTCCAGAAACATTATAGCAGAGTATGTACATCTGACACATAACGAAACTTATTAAAATGACAATACAAAGTCAAACAGTGAAAAATTAGGAAAAGGCAGGGATCTTCAGGCAACCATTAGTTTGCTCCCTTATGCATTAACTATGTGGCTACACAGTGTTTTCCCTGCAGGGCCCTGTTTCATTCACTGCACAAGGCAGACAGTGCTAACTTAATAAATAACATTTCAGTATTTCCTTTCTCCTTTGTGTTTGCTCTGCTGCCTCCACAGTTGGGTTCCTCCTCTCCTGTGCCCCTGTCCGCTCTCTTGCTCCCTGTGCTCTCTGTACTCCCCTCCCTTGCTGGTGCTCCATGACAGATCCTCTCCTCAGATGCAACACCAAGCCTTGCTGCCCCTTTCCATCAGTGCCTCCAAGACATCCTGTCACATTAGTCCCAGCTCCTCTACATCCTCTTCAACCCACATCCAAGGGTTGCCAGTGTCTCTTCAAGGTTATCTCCCCACCATTATCTCCCCACCCACCCAACCTCAGTCACTGAGGACTGGCCCCACAACACCCTCACTCAGCCAGCCCCAGTCAACTGCAGGGGAAGGGATGAATGGAAGGACCAAGGAGTCACCTCTGCATCCAGGGGCTGCGGGGGTTGGACTGTGACATGGAGAGATGTCCTGCAGAGGGTTTGCGTGCCAGCACAGGCTCAGGACTCTGCAGTACAGGCAGATTCCCAGTTTTCATGAGCTTCTGAAGGTTTAAATCATCCAGGGAGTTCAGCAGCTGACGTCCCTCCCACAGGCTGTGAGCCTGGGCCCCATCTGATCCAACACAGAGGTGTCCATCTGAGCTAATCATCTGATGAGCCTTTTGTCGTCAAGGCAGAGAAAACACAACAGTCCCGGGGCATGATTCATCCTAAGCAGGCAGTTAATATAGGTCAGCAGAAATGTTCCCTATGAGTGCCACTGGCTGTAAATGGAAATAGAGCCGGTGAAGCCATGCCAATCAAATGCCACGCCGGTGGCCAGGAGGGGGAGATCACACCATCACCTAGACACGGTCCCAGTCTTCATAGTCTCAGTCCCAGACTTATCCTCTGATCCCACTTTCCTTACCCAGGCCATTTTCCAGGCCCAGTTTCTTTACTCATCGTGTCTCAGTCTTTCACCCTTCTCCAGATCCCAGCCCAGTTTCCCTCTCTCTCAGTCTTACCAGCTCCCAGGTAAAACTCCAAACCTCACCAGGCTCCTGTGCAAATCTGCTGCCCCAGCAGCCTTTGAAAGCTGGTTCCACATGGCTACAGACCTTGTACAGTAAATTCTGCATAGCCTGGGGCATCAAACATGCTGAGGACAGACGGACTCTTGGGGGAACATTGCTTCTACAATCCAAGTAATTCCCAGTAGACATGTGCAAATTGCAGTTTTTGGAGGTCAAATTTGGGGCAGGTTCGTAAAGAGACAAAGGGCATATTCCTGACTCAGAGACTACCCAAGTGTTCAATTACACAGCATACTGGACACAGAACATTTAAAGAAAAATATTACCTTTATTTTTTAATGTGGACAGAGGCATAATTTTTTCTCTGGCTTCATTCTTCAAAGCTGTTACATTATTTTGGATGAAACAGTCATAAATACATGCATTCCAAAAACGAAGACTGAGTAACCATGAAAAATCTCTGCCTAGAAAAGGTCTTACATAACAAAAAATAAGATTTTAGTATGGGAAATGCTGGACAAGCTTAATTATATGTGAGCTAACAACCTACATGTAAGGATGAGACACTGTCAGGAATTGATGTGTCAAAAGAAAAAATGCTAGAATAAATGTGCTACATTAAAGAACTGTAAATCACCAGTCTCTGATGGTCCAGATTAAAGAATCCTGAAGGCTCCTGAGAAAGAAATTCTGAAGGAAAATATATAATCTCTCAATAAAATTAGTTGGCTGAAAGATAGCAAACACCAAGTCTACCGTTTTCAGAAACACTAGGCTTACTCATGCAAATCAATACATCTTACTCTTACAAACAAGTTTTGTAATGAAAATTTAAAACATAATTACAGCATCACTGATTGAGATATATTAAGCAAATTTTCAACACAGGAAAATCATGTTTCATTGGTCGATTGGACTTTGTATAAAAAGGCAATGGAAAATTGGTTGCTAAAGGCTATTGGATTCCAACAGAACTTTTGATGAAGTCTTTCTTAAGACGAAATTGCATAAATTAAGTAGCCAGAGCTAAAGCAACATCATAAACTAAAGCAAGGCTGCAAAGCAAAAGAAAATTGAGAGGAACAAATGACTAATTTTCATTATGGTAAAACACCATTTGTGAGATACAGTAAGTTTTAGTACCAGGATCATATTATTCACCATAGTCTTCTGTGATCTTGAAACATGACAAAGCTGTATAGCAAAAAAGGAGCCAATAAGCTCCCTTTATAAGGCTATATAAGGCTATATAAGACTGTGGGGGTTGATCTTGGTGCCTGGACTACTCAAACCTCCAGTGGGGCCACCACTGGACCACCAAGCCAGAACTCACTTGCTTAACAGTGTATTTACCTACAGTGCTTTTACAAGCCTGCAGCTGCTATGTTGCATCTTTCCAACTTTAATTCGAAGTACAACTGGTCTTCAAACAAATGCTCCCTTAAAAATCACAGATACTACTTATGAAGCATAACCTTCCCTCCCGGGAAGCATCAAGCACAACCCATACCATACTTGATTCGGACCTTGAGGATTAACATTTATATAAAAGGGGTCTGTTCCTGGAAACCTTCGCTTCAAACTCTGTGAAACTTCCACCACATTTTTAAATAGCAGTGTTTCATGTACATTTATAGCATTATAAACGATACCACCTAAGGAGTCCTTCTGCTGTGCCTTTTGCAACTGGACTTGTCTATCTCGTATTTGCCTTTTTAGCCACCAGCGCGCTTGCAGCAAATGTAAGTAGAGCCCTTCCCAAATCTTCGTTTGCGAAGCCTAGCCATGATAGCATTATAAAAATTAAAATAGTCTTTTTACAATAACCAGTCTGCTCTAATCAAGGGTCAAGCCAAGCCAAGTCCTTTGTCCTGGCACATTTGGACAGGGCACTCCTTAAACTCCTTGCAGGGTCAGCCAAACTGAAGCCAGTTTCTCCAGAGGGTGGCTGCTTTAGTGCCTCACATGTCTCTGCCTTTGAAGTCTCTGCTCAAAGTTGCTGAGAACAAGGCACCTCTAGTCCCAGGAGCTGGGCATGCATCGACAAAACACAGCTCCCATTCTTTTGAGCCTGACCCCACTTTTTGCTGTGGCATGAACAAATCTCCCAGATGGTGCATACAGTGGGTAACAGACATGCCTTGTGCTCCCAGGTGTACTTCAGTGCTGAGTGTGGGGAGCCAACAAGGAGATGCTGTTTTCTATGGCCTCAGAAATATTTCTCTCTTGGGGTTTTCCTCTCTTGTCTGGTAGGTTGGCACTGCAACACCCAAGAGCTCTCAAAAGCTCTCTGCTCACAGCAGCTCCCCACAGCGCTGCAAAGGGGAACATAGAGAAGGGATGGAGGGGGAAGAAGAGGTAACAAAAATTCTTCAGGAAGCAGAGCCAGAAATGGGAAGTGCTACTGAGCCTTCACCTGCAATGGAATTTTCATAATGGTCAGGCTGATTTGGAGGCTGCAATTCTGTGCTAAGGTTTGGAGAGTGCTCTGGAAAGAGCTGGACAGTTCCCCGTTTGGTCTCGCTGATGTATGGCGTCAATATGCCCTACGGCAAGTCATCTCCAGGCAGTGCCAGACATCAGGAGAGACACTGTCCATGCTCTCAAATAGGGCTGTGTTTTTCAGGGGGGCTCCTTTCTCCTCTCTGTGCAGTCATTTCCTTCTCTGCACACAGTGTCAGATGCTCCACTGAAGATCACTGTGATCTTAGCGATCTGTCTGCTTGTAATCATTACCTGTACAACACACTGCGACATTGCATTCACTTCCTTTTCCCTCTCTACCTCTCTTCCATACCATATAAGCCACCTCCTGTCTGTATGATCTGGTGTTTGAGCTCAGATTCCCATATGGAAATTCATATTTTCCATAGTTGACTTCCATAGGGGCTCTTCCCCAATACCCTCTTAAGAAGTGAACAACAATTAAGATTTTTTTCCTATTCTTAGACAGCACACAGACACACACACAAAATATTTACTGTTCCTCCAGCTATTTACAAAGGCAGGTTTACATTCCCACACTAGCAAGGGCAGGAAGTAGTGAAAACCATAATTCAGGGCTCCTAAATAAAAGCAAGTCAACAGAACAGCCAGCTGAGCTGAGCTCTAGCACCACTCCTCTGCCCCCATTTCACTTTTCACCCCTTTCTCCGAGTCTCCAGCTGCAAAGAAGAAAGGCAATAAATCTTCAAAGGTTAAATGCTGGTGCTGGCTTGCCAGGGTGGACTAGTTTGGTGTCTGATGTCAATGTGAGGCTGTTTTCCCTAGTGCCCATGTCAGCATGCCAGGCTGTTTTAAGGATGACACCTCAGCAGTAAGATGAATATTTGGGCTCTGAGTTGGATGACAGCTGTCTAACAGATTGAAAAGAAGGGTAAGAGGATGGTCATGTGGGCCTGGCAGCATGGGACCAGCCCTCTGATCAATATCTTCACACACTCTTGTCCCCATATTTGACTGCTTCAGAGATGGGGGAAGCACTTTTTGAAGCTCCTCTGGCAGAAAAGCATCCCTTGCAGCAAGGAGAAAATGATCAAAAGCAAGGCAGCTCATGTCTCCCTGGAGTGATATGCAGAAAGTATTGGCCTGAATATGCAGAGTTAAAAAAAAAAACAACAAACAGACTCAGCTGCCTAAAAGAGAGTCAGTGCAAGGAAAATAATAAAACTTCTGTATTTGTGCCATGAGTTTTGCGCAAGACAGTCTGTATCACGTGTGCTCGTGACTCAGTACCTGCTGTAAATAGGGGAGGTACTGGGGAGAAGAAAGAGGCAGGCTGTCTTTCTCCATGCACAACCAGATATTGATGGATGGATTCCACTGTCCTTTGCAGGCAAAAGGAGGTGACAAGGACTGCTGCAGCCTTCCATGTTGACCCAGCATGGACAGATGTGGGTCATGCAGGTGGCAAAGCACATCAGGATACCTCCAGTCCCTTGACTGTCAAATCTAGGCAGAGCATTTGCTCTCTCCCCCACTTAGACCCAGGGTGGAATTGTGCCTGCCATCAGCACACACCTTGAGGTGCTTTGGTTCTCTGCCTAAACCGTGGGGGGAGATGTTTCAAACACACCTTCTTTCTCAGACAAGGGGGTTATATTAATGCATCTGATGATATTAGCAGTTGAGACTGTTGGAAACTGAGGGCAATTCCCACCGATTTTTTTTTCTACTTTGCCTTAGTAAAAAAAGCCAAAGACTAATTTGGAAAATTTTCTTGATCTGATTTTCTGAGAGAAGTTCATAAGTTGGTAAAGCACTGGAACAGGTGCCTAGACAAGGTGTGAAGGCCAGGCTGGATGGGGCTTAGAGCAACCTGGCCTAGTGGAAGGTTCCCTGACCGTGACAGGGGTGTTGGAACTAGATAATCTTTGAGGTGCCTTCCAACCCAAACCATTCTATGATTCTATGAAGTCTATGGGGAAACTCAACATGTAATGCAAAACTCCTCTGACGCTCTAATGTGACAAATGCTGGGGCCCAACAGAGGGTCAGGTAAAGACCACAAGCAGCAATTGTTTGACTTTCTTGACAGTGTCATGAATCCTAATTAACAACCTCAGGCATCTCTGTAGTAGTGCGCCTTTTCTTTTAGTGGCCAGGCTATCACCTTGTCCTGCTCTAAGTAATACCACAGGGGAAGCAAATGTTCCAAGATAGGCTCTGTCAAGCTGTCTTCCCTTCAGATAAGCTATCGTAGTTGTTCAGCTCCACAAGGTAGGCACATACAGCAGTTTTAGCTGGGCAAAACGTACTAAGTGTGAAGCTGGGAAAAGGTTTATCTTTTTGCAACATTTTGTCAATGGTTTTCTCTATTAGACTTTTTCTTCAATAGAAATTGTTTCAATTTAGACCCTTAGGGATAGTCTGTGCATAATTTTTCATACTGACTTAACTATATTAGCTTCAAAGCTGATGTAATTAAAGTAGTATTCCCTCCTCCTCCACAGTCACAGTTTAACTGGTATAAAGGGACTTATAATGGTACTGTTTACATGAAAATTAACTGCATTAATTTTTCCTTCTCTGCACACCTGTATTACATGCAGACAGCTGCAACATCACCAGGGGATGGGCTGGGGATGAAATACCAAAAGCCTTCTGGCAGATTTAAATGCGTAGGCAGATAATACTAATGAGACAGACTATCTCACAGTCTGGTCTTGCACTTAGTGGGACAGGCTGAGACTCAGCATCTATGGATTTGAGGAAAAGGAATCTACAAGAGTTTGATTTGGGGCACTCTGTCAAGAGAGTCCAAAAAGAAAGAGGAAGTTATAGCTTCTGGTCTCACACCAGCATCAATCAGGATCTCCACTCCTGATGGCAGAGAACAATGTGTTGGTTTCAGCTATTGCCTCTAGCTATCTCCTCATACACACAGCCCTGTCAACTCTCACAATGTCTTGTCTGGGTACTAAAGTTTGCAGCCATTCTTCCATCCTCCCTAGCCTGCCTTTCCCTCTCCCAAACTCAAGGTCTTCTTCCAAAGGAACCAGCTGCACCCCACATCAGGTGAGCACCTGTAAGTCACCACAGTCATCTTCTCTGTACAGACGCCAAACAAAGTGCAACATAATTTCACATTTGTCACTTTCCAGGCTCCTTCCCACTCTCCCTGATTTGTGATTTCTATTTCAGGAGCTCTGCAAAGGAGCTCCACTGATTAATCCTCCAACTATGAACTAAAAGTAGCTGTAAGCCCAGGCATGGGGAAGGGACCCTTAAACGTTCCTGGCGGAAAGAGGAAGTATTAATTCTGGCAGGGAAACAGCACTTAGCTTGCCTGCAGAACGACTTAATTTGTTTCTTAATGGACACAATGCTTTGCTGATAAAAGCCCTAAAGTGCCTTCAAAAAAAATTAAGAAAGCGATTGTTCGTTCTTTACCCGTTGGAGATTTCATTTGTAATGTTTATGCTTCAGCCTGGAAAGCAGAAAGGGTTATGCTCTGGATGGGAAGTTAACACGTGCAGGCTCAAGTACTTTGTTAACTTTGAAATGGGAAGGCGAAGTCCACCATCGAAGAACTGCTGAGAGCAGCTCCTTGTAGGAATTACTGTCCAGCCAGAGCTTCAGGACAGGGCAGGAGGGATGCCTAGACATCCAGGGAGACTTTTTTACCTACAGTCTTGTGTGTTATAGGAAGAAGAGGTTGGAGATTAAACCCCACCTCTGAATTTCCCTAAACTGGACAGTAAGGAAAGTCAGCTCTGCCATGTATCAGGTGAAAGCTGGGACCAAACACCGCTCCTTGGACAGAAAGTGTTATCAGCCACTTGGCTCTTCCTTCTGATGCAGCCTTCAGGTGCTGGTATTTTCTTATAATTGCTGATATCTCAGGGAAGGGGAGGAGGAGGAGTGATAGATTCTAGAGATGGGAATAAAGAAAAGCTTTTTAGATGATACATGACATCAGAATACCAACCAAATATTTAGAAACTGAAAATGAGATTCCTGCCCAGCTCTGGATCCTGGCCCAGGGCTTTGTTTTAGCCATTTCTGCAGGCTGAATTTGTGCTGCTGACCACTGCCGGGGATCTGAGCTAGACGAACCATTTGTTCAATCTCACAGGACAGTTCCTGTGTACCGTAATGCATGATGGTTATTACATTTCTAGGGATCCAGGCTTTCATCTTAAGCTCAACGTCCAGACTTTGGTACCCATTCTAAAGTGTTGGGGCTCCTGCTTGTACTCCTTGCCACGTTTGCCTGGAGCTGCTGGGTGTGCTGGGTGAGTGCCAGCCCCACACTGCCATTTCTGCACATCTCCATGGCAGGCAAAGTCCTTCTGGCATTCCCTTGGTATATGGTATATGCCTGGGATGGTGCTGCAGCAGGGTTGATCATGTTTCCTGTCAAGGTTAGTGAATCGCCTGCTCCCACCCTCTTAGGTCTGGGATCCCTTGTTCAGTTAATCTCATGCTGGGCTTCTTGGAGATACATGACTGACAGGTCACCATCTCCTCTTATGCCTGGAAGCCTCTTCCAGGAAGGAGGGGAAAACAACTTGTCCTCAGAGATTCATCCCTCTCTCCAGGATGGGGACAGCAGACTGGGTCAGAAAGAGAAAGCTTGGTTATCAGAATCTCCCCATAGCAGAAAGTTTCCTCCCTGTCCATGAGATGAGGATGAAATAGCAGAGCTTCTGGAGGCTGGACTGAAGTAAATGAGAAACCAATGTAAAACATTTCAGCTCACAGAGAAAACTCAAGGATCCAGGAGTATCAGTGGGAAGAGGGAAGATCTTGCAGCGATCAGTGCTATAAAGAGCAATAAAGCAAAAGAATATGATTAGCTACTCAAAATAAAGCTCCTTGAGTAATGTATTAGCCCATGCAGGAGTAAAATACCCTATGTAATGTACAGAGCAACTAGGTGCAGAAATTCTGGGCCAAAGCTAAAAGCGGGGGAAAGTGCAAAAGAGTCTCTGTTTTAGTGTTGCTCTGTCATAAGCACTCACCAAGGTTCAAACACCACTGAAAACTGCATAGCATCCTGCCCTGGTGAGCAGAAAGGGCACCCTTGTGTCTGCAGAACAGGCAGGATGAATATGAGAGAGATGCAGGAACTTGGCACAAAGTCCGATTGAAATTGAAAATTCCTTGACATGGGCAAATCAAGATGGAAATCAGTGCAGGAAGCCCTGCGCTTTTTTGGGCTTCCCTTCTTCTTGCCTAGCAGGTCAATATATTGTTACTTGCTCTAACAGGATAAACCAGGGAAATCCCATTCCTAAATGTGCACTGAGCATCCAGCCCAAATCCTGATCTCACTTTTACAAGCATCAAGGCAGGTTTAACATCATCTGAGCAACTTCCGACTTAGAGTGGTGTCACCACGATCAGAATCAGGCCTTTAGTCATTCTTGGCATGAGACTCTGTTTCCCTCCCCCTCTTTCTCCCTTTATTTTCTGTGGTCTATAAGATAATTTGCTAAATATATTACTATGTGCTGTTTGTACTGTCTGCCTCTTCAAGGTGTTCCTATGCTGTCACCCCTTCCCCATTCCATTCTGTGGGAATTTCATAAATCACTGCAGGTTACACTCACCTACCGTGGGGCCATGCATCACCTAAATACTGTCTTCACACACTGCCTTTCACCTCAAGGACAATAAGAAAAGATGCTCCTGCTGGCTGGTCTGCTTCTTGCCTCGCAGAGGATGTGTGAGGAAAACTCCAGACACAGCAGTATATTGATCTAAATTAAACACACACACACAATCTAATTGCACTGACAGGAAACTGGTGTTTAAAGGCAGAAAATTAAAGCTGTTAATATAATAATGAACAGTTGTGCTTACTGTCTGTGCCTCTGACATTTCATATTGTCGTCTCACTAGCTAATAACCGCCTCTCCCTCTTTTGTGGGAGTTAAAATGTTTTCATCCATTCACCCAACAAGTTAGCTCTCCAATTGTTTGACAGTTACTAATATATCCTACCTGCTAATGAGCCACCGAGCTGGAGCTGCATAGGTGATGGAATAACAGCCACCCACCACTCCACAATAACCCTGGTCAGGTCAGGCAGAGCACACTACCTGCTTGCTTGCCACTCGCCTTGGTCCCTTGGATTAGGGCAGGCCCCCAATAGCCCCACTCACTCCCTTGGTGCTGATGGGAGGATATCAGGAGCAACTCTGTCTGAGCAATGATCCTAGTTTGCTGCAGGAGGAGTGGAGAGCCACAGCCACTGCCTTTGGCCAAAGAGGTCCCTTCCCAGGTCAGGGCTGGGAAGTCAGACCCTGGCTATGGATGTGGACCCCAGCTCAAGCTGCTGCACCGTCCATGGCTTTGCAGGGGACCTGGCAGGTCTGCCCATGCAGCTATTCCCAGAACAAGCTGCAGAGGTTTTTGAGGCACTGCACTAGACCCTTGTTCTGCCTTTTATGATAATTCGGCTCCTCTAACTTCCAGTAGAGAGCTGTGAAGACTTCAGCCTGCAGCCAGTTAGGCTGCTGGGCTGGGCCATTTCAAAGGGTCTCTTCAAGTTTACTGGCCAGCTGCCACCTGCCTGCTCTCCCAGAATCAGGGGCATGAGCACCGCAGCTCGATGACTTTTTCTCTTGGGGAACTGTGCTCACTGGTAAGTAAATATCTCTGCTCCACAGACAGGGAGCCTGTGGGGAGGGCAGGAGGACAGGCTTGCTTGTGAGTCAGAATCAGGACTGGGAAATGGGCCCTTGCCCCAGTCCCCGGCATTGCCGGTTTCAATTTCGAACAGTAGAAGAGGGAGAAGGGGAATGAGGCTCATCTGCCTTTAAAGACAACCTGCAAGCTGATTTCCTCCAACGATTTTCCAATAAACTTGGCTACATCGCTTGAGTGGATTCTTGACAGCCTCAGCATAACAGAAAGGGCACCACATTCCCCTACAGTAGCCCCCACAAGGGCTACACAAGCTCAAAGCCTGTGGAATAAATGTTACACTACCCAGGCCAAATCCTGCTTTGTGCTGCCCACCGGTCATGTCCTAGGTGATGTGTAGGTACCTTTTTAATTGTAGTAGGATGAGTTTGAAGTGGCCAAAGTAATTGCACCTATGGTTAGTCATCATCATAACTGGGAGACACCTTCTTCTGCTTGCACAGCCAGTGTGTGCAGAGTCCCATGTCCAGAAGGCAGGAAGGAAGGAAGAAAGGAAGGAAGAAAGAAAGGAAGGCAGGCAGGCAGGTAGGAAGGAAGGAAGGAAGGAAGGAAGGGAGGGAGAGAGACAAAGACACCATTCATTCTCTGAATCTGTCTCCATTGGCTCTGGAACTGGCTCTTGAGACTGACTTGAAACACGGGGATGAACAAGAACTTTACCTGGTGCTGTGGTCACATCCTTATCAAGACTTCCAGAGGATAATGAAGAAAACTCTGCAACATATAAATTTATAAAAGCATGTATCCCTTGGGGAAACTGCCGCTACCACCCATCTCATAGAAACTGGTTTCTGCCATGAATCATGGGGATTGAGAGTTCATCTTACGAAATTAAGTTTATTTCCATAATCCATATTCATGCATAATTTTTTTCTTTTGTTCCCACTCTGTTTTTTGGACACATTAATTTTTTACAGCAAGGAGTTCCACAGACCTGTAGCTATGTATTACACAAAAATAATTTTCTAGCTTCCTATGTGCAGTTTTTCAATGTAATGAATCATCTCTGAGAAAGAAAGTAATTAGGAGCCTCCAGTACACCTTGTCTAGCCCATCTATTGTTTTACTCTGGTCTACCACGTCCTTGTTATATATATCCTCTGTTTGATAAAAAGATACAGTATTTTCCACCACTTCTAAGTTTTTTCTGCCTGGTTGCCAATTCCTTCTACATCTTTTATGGACAGATTTCCAGGGCAGAGTATAGTATTGCAGGTAAAAACAAGCCATCTAGAAATATAATGGCATTGCCACATAATTGATCTCCTAACATATTTCCAGCTGTTCTTTGCCTTGCTTCACCACCTTTCTGCATACTGGAGGGGTTTCACAGAGTTCTCTGCACTGGAAATCTGATTTTTCCTTCTCTTAAGTGAAGACACATCAATGTCACTGAATGGTTTAAATTATCTCTCCCTGCTCCTTGCCCATGATGGCACCCACATCTCTAGGAAACAGATTATTGGCTTTATTTGAGTTAGCATTTTTCCATCCTCTGCATTTCTGTCCACCTGTCACCTTCTCTGTCAGCTCTGTCTGCTTATGGGCTGCATGAATTACCCTTCAGTCCCTGAGTCAGCCCCACGTACACAGACCCACACCCACTGCTGAGACCAGCACTAGATGAAGATGAATGGACACCTCTTCTACTGCAGGTTTCCCTGAACTCCCCACTGAGGAGCAGCAGGAAATCAGTCTCCAAGCCCAAACTTCCCATTCCCAGAGACATGAGGAACAAAATAAACCTTCATTCACCCAAGAGGGAAGCAATACTTGAGAGGTGGCATTCAGGTTCCTGCAGGGAACAATGAAACAGTCAGGCAGCCCCAGTTGCCATGCAGCTTTCCCAGGTTCTCTTCAGTGCTTGGGTTGATAAAGCCCAGAGAACAGTCAGCAAAGGTCACTGAACAAGCAGGGACGGCAGAAGTCCTGTTTCAGAGGGAGAGAAAGGACAGAGAGGCAAAGTGGAGGGGATTTGACGTGTGGAGCAGAGCCAACTCCACCATCTTCACCACCACATTGCAAAGCATCAGCATGCTGGTCCCTGGGGATCACTGCCAGTGAGTGGGATGCTTGGTGGAGATGCCTCACTTCTGGGCAGCCACGGCCGCTGGCACCGCATGATGCGTGGTGAGAGATGGGAAGTGGTGATGGGGGTGATCAGAAAAGCCAAGATGTAATGAGCTGTAGCAGTGAATCAGCTCTTTCCCTGGCCTGGCCCATCCTTGCCCACATGGAACAGCTGGTGGACATGGGGTGCAAATCACTGCTACTGCACCTGCTTTTCCCATTGAGACTGAACCCACTAACATCCTGCTACACATGGATCACATTCTCTGTCAGGAAGGTAGCATCCAGGCTTGCCCTGCAATTAGCCACTCAGAGGTCTCTTCTGGGGCATGTTACTCCTTGCTTGGCCGACAGCACAACCAAGAGGAATGCAGGGAAGGGTAGAATTCCCCATTGCACAGGCAATAAAAGTATCTTTCCTAGTTTTATAGGCACCTGCTGTCAGGCTTTAAAAATAGGGGACCCAATTTCCATTTTCATGGTGTTCCCTTATATAATACAAAGGAGCTTTAAATTGGAGTGATCTATATTCATCTCATGGTTTCTTTACACTGCCATAGCGCTGTAAAATCTGTTTTAGTGTAAATGAGAATCAGGTCCAAAGTGTTCATCTACAGCACAGAACAGCACTGGCCCAAGGCTTTGAGCAAGGAACCAGGGAAGCAGGAGAGAAGGAGAAATCCTGTGGTCAAGAATGGAGTGATGTAAGAGGGCAGGAAGGGAGACATGACCTTGATAGGCACATTTGAGAAATCATCCTCTACCAGCTCGTGGCTGTAGATAGCCCTTAGGGATGTGAATGCTCCAAGAGGATTCACATGGGTGAATTAATGTGGGTCTAGGCTTGTGAGAGAAATAGGCACCATGCAGGTAACACCTTCAGTGACACGGTATATTTGCATATGTATAAATCTATATATGTATGCTTATGGATGTCTCTTGGTTTTGGCAAATCTTTTCAAATTTGTTTCAATTCCACCAAGATCCAGTGGAATATTGATAATTTAGAGTTATCCTTCCTGTACAAGATAATCAGTTTCATACACAGTGCAAGCAAATATGTCAAGCAATTTCTTGGTTCCCCCGTCTGTAGCTGCCAGTCATGCTAGGATTTATATGTATTAACTGTGTTGGATCAAATGTTGTCTCAAAAGTTGGATAATGTGGTGAGAGAGGCCAGTGTTTTTCCAACTGAAAACATGCTGAAGATGGACAAGACTGTGAGAAACAATCAGTTTACCTTTTTAACCCCTGACAAATTCCACAGGCAAGAAGGCCTCTGCTGTTTAAACTGAGAGGATGACTGTGGTTTTGGTGTATACCCAGCTTACATGGAGGTAGCCACTGCCACAGGCAGCGCTCCCTTCTGACCGCCTCTGCTATGCCTGTGGGTGCAAACTGATAGTTGTGACTCCTGGGCTTGGAGGAGAAGAAGGTAGCTCAGGTGCCAAGTCAGAGAACAACAACTGCTCAGCACAGGTTTCCGTAACAACTGTCAGCCTCCACAAAGCCCACCTTTTTCTGTCAGGGTGTCTATGCAGCCTCTTCTCTCACTGCTGACAGTTGGGCCAGCACAGCTTGGAGGCATTTTGGCTTTATGACCAAGATCTACAGAGGTTCCTGAGTCACTCTATGCATTCATCCTCCAAAGAAGTTGGTACGGAGAGAAAAGGTTAGCAGTGTCCCAATCCTTGTACCCTCACTGAGCTCTAGAGAAACTTTCTAGCTGGAATAAATTGTGCTGAATGAAACCCTGGGACCTGAATCAGACCAGTGGTTGAATGCTGGCATGTCCCAAGGCCCCTATAGACGTGCTTTGAGTAATGGAGGAGAGACGACCTCTCTGACCCTTGTGCCTTTGCTCTGGCTGAAACTGCTAGTGGGCAAAGAGGAATCAGCTTTCACCTGACTGCCTCTCCCTTGGAGCATCATCAAAATGTCAGCTACAGGTTTCTGGGATGTTGAAAGAGAAAGGAAGGAAGAAGGGAGCTTGCCAACCCAGCAAGGATGAAATGTCATGAAGTTTGTAGGAGGCAGCCTCCAGCCAAAAAAGAGGCTGTTTCTAAAGCCTCTGGTATATGAAAAAGTTGCTTGAAGTGCAAATTCACTGGCCAATGCTTCGCACTAATGTCCTCTCATGATGGAGTTACTGTCACTACATGGCATAGCATTTGGGGTGACAGAGAGGACCATGTGAATGTCAGTGGGGTGGGTAAGAGACCAGGAGATCCCATTAACTTTCTTCTCTCACGGATTTCTTCTTTAAAAGAAATTGACAGTTGGCTTCGGGCTCCCCATACAGAAAACAGCTTCCTGGTGTCCAGTTGGTGGTCTTATTCTGCAAACATCCATTGCTTCTCACCATCATGGAATTCTCTTCAAAGAGAGAAGTCAGGCACAGTTCAGCTATTCAAGCACTGCACATTTTCCAGCCAGAAAACGTGAAGAGAGCTAAATTAATTGAGTGGGTTAGAGTTGGTCCAGGATGATGGTACTCTGTCCTAGGGAGAAATGCTGTGATATTTGTAAGGGATTAAAGATATCACTAACTGTACAGTTCATCCAGGTCTTTCTGACTCTTTAGTTGAGCATGGATTCAAAGGGCAGAAAGTGGTTGTTCCCCACAAACACAGTCATACCCAAACACCAGTGCCATTTCTTAAGGCAGCTAAGCTTCCCATACTACTGACACATATTGGTGCTGCTTACTTTGTAGGACAGGTCACCCAAGGGACACATGTGCTTGTCTTCTTCCTATAACTTTCTTTTGATGAAACTGGTTGCATCGCCCTCCAGCCACCTTTGCCAACATACCCCAAGCAGAGAGATTGCTGTCACCAGCTGAAGCAGAACTGAGCAAAAAAAAAATCATAGCACTAGGCTCTTCCAGAACAAGACCTGTCCCCAGCAAGCCAAGGAATGAGAATGAGTCAAGAGTAGCTTTTCCCAGACTCCCAGACAAGAAGCTGTTCATAACAGGTTATGCTTCCCAGAAGACTTTTCTGGTTGGCATTGTTACTCCAAGGCTCGCTTTGCTTTTGCTATTTCCTAGCTCATATTTGACTAGTTAAAAGTTTTATCAGCCAGGGCCATAAATTACCGTGACAGCTTCTAGGGAAACTCAGCCCTTTCGTCTCCTGCTCATTTCCTCTCTGTCCCTTGTCATTGATCAAACCTGCAGAGTTTTAGACTTCTCAAAGCAGAAACAAAGAGAACTCCAACCCTGTCTAATTGAGACGTAGGTAAAGTTAAAAAGCAGCCGCCACGCATGCCTTTGCCTCAATTAAATTGGCTCCTTGATATTTCTGATAATTCCTTTTTCTTCTTTCCTTTTCCTTTTTTTTTGGAGCAGTTTTATGATTAATGGGTGTTGTGATGTGCTGACATTTCAGCTTTTCACATATCCCACGCCCCTGTTAAATGGTGAGGGCTCAAGCTCCTGTTTGCAAGGAGCAAGAGGACTGTAAGTCAACTATTAATCAAAGGGGTAATTCAGCCGGGGAGGGAGGGAGAGCTCAGAGCCTGGCTCCTGGCAAACACAATACCCCCCAGGAAATTTGAAAATGTTTGTATCCGATGCACTCAGCAGCTGAGAGCAAAGTGGCTCAGCTGAGTAGCGAGCTCAAGGCAGTATCACTGCACTGCTTGAAGGTCATTAATTTGTGTCTGATGAGGGAGAAAAAAAGCAGTGAAAGCCAATGCTTTTCCAATGTGTGGATTGAGGGCTCTAACAGGCCCTGAAGAGCTGAGGCTGGAGAGCAGGAGTTGTGTTTCAACCCATTAAACCCTGGCCTGACTTCCAATGTCAAAAAGGAGATGGATGATGGTGCTGAGAGCACAGTTTCCTTGTACAGGAGTTTGGAGGCCATACAGTAAACTTTGAACTGGAGGAAGTGTGAGGAATATCAGGCTTTGCTGGGGGCTGCCTCTGTAATAACAAGTTTCAGACTCTGTAACTGTCTTCAGTCCTAAGGGGACTTCAACAAACCTGGGTACACAAATCAGTCACTGTGATGAGAAAGGAAGGGCAGCTGCTTCTGGAGGAAAAAAGGCACAGTGCTGTAAGACAGCACTGCATATCAGGAAGGTGGGACTGATCCCTCCATTTAAAAGGAGTATTGAGAATCCAAAAGCAATGAATGAGTCTAAAAGTAATGTTTAACCATGCCTCTAAGATATCTCCTAAGTTGCATGAGCATCATGGTTGCTTGCCAGAAAGCCTCAAATTTCCATAGTCAGGTTTCTTAGTCAGGTCTCTGCTAGGTCAGTCATTCTGCAGCTGGGGAGATCAGATAAGGTGGTAGCCTGAGATGGGTGATAAGCTTTATGCACAAGCAGAGGAAAGCACAGCTGAGGGATGGACCATAAGGATTCTCCCCTTCATCCCCTGGTGCAGCATTTCTGAACAGGGGTGCCAGCCCAGCATTTAGCATCTAAAGAAGCATCAAAGCGCTGAATGTCCTTTCACCTGAATGGGAGCAGAATCGACTCCCTTGCCATTGAAGGGGGAGTTGCACAATGTGGCATGTTCAGCAATAAACAAAAAGACACAGGTTAAAAATAAGCCTTCCAGAAAAGGGCTGGAGAAGCTAATTTCGATCTTCTTATCAAAGCACAGAACATAGCCCTACAATCAGCAGTGTCAGTACAGCTGAAGGGGCTGCAAAACGGGGTGCAAGAACAGGAATTTCTTAAGTCAGCTTTATGAGCAAAGGAAACTTATGATGTAATTACACCATGACAGCAAGCACGGCAGCAGCAGGTCTCTTTCGTCTCTGGATTTCTGTTCCTCCATAGATGTGTATATAGTAGAAGCAATCCAGCCAGTCCAAGCTACTCCACATAAAATAGCAGTAGTGAAGAAAACAGTAGAAAGCTCTGTCTGCTATGGCCATATAGGGTTTGTAAATGATGTTCCCAGTTCTAGGAAAGGCTGCTCTAGGAGACCAGGGTGCCTACAAATCACCATGTTGTCTAACTAGTGTGGAGATGGAAGAAGTCATGCTTACTCTTTGGGAAGACTTGTAGAGCAGCAGCCCTCAGAGAAAGAATCAAAGCTGGTGCAGCTACTGTGGTGGAGCTATTGCAGAGCGTGCTGTGGTTCAGCATCACAACAGTAATTATCCCGCACTGACTGGGAGGGGAGCAAAGAGCAGCAAAACAAAGAGAAGCCCCATGTCTGTGCCACATTGCCGCCTCTCTTTCCAAAGCACCAGCAGAGACATAGAAGAGATGAAAGAGTCCCTTCTTGGGAAAGCAGTGTCCAAACACCCTGTCTTTCCTTCTGCCCTGACAAACCCAACTCTGAGATGTACTGAACAAATACTCTTCAACATAACTAAACCAAGGGATGAGTAGCAAGTGTTTTCACTGAAATAGAGCAGTTCCCAAAATAAGGGTTGGGAGGTCAGTGGGATCCAAGAGAAAATAATGTAAGGAGGCTTTGACAGGGGGCTCAGGGCCACAAGCTTCCAAAGGAGAAACATCAGAAGGACACGTTGGCACAGTTTACCTTGCCTGGAGAGTTTCTGGTATGGGCACGTGTCTGCTGGGAGAGATACCCCTGCTGGGGTAGGAGGATGGACCAGCAGATTTTATGATGTTCTTTTTACTCCCATTTTCCACAGCTGCTATCAAAGGGACCTCTTTGCAAATAAAACAAATCATTGTCTTAATTCTTCCACAACCAGGCTTAAGCAGAGCAAATAGATTTAGATATAAAACCCAAGGGACAGGCAGCTCCATTGGAGGCCAGAGCTTTATCCAGTACCCCCAGCCACATCCTTCTCCCCCTGCTGAATAATTCAGAGCTTCATTTTCTTATCTGCTCTAATCTGGGTTTGTACAAACCAGCTCTGCTGTTAAGTAACATGAGGAAGATAAAGAACAACAAGGCATCTTTGTGCAGCGGGAGCCTCAGCAGGCAACAGATACCTCCCCTTTGTGCTGCCACACTTTGAGAGAGGAAGAACTGGCATCTTTCCTCTGCTCTAGTACATTTGTTTCCCTGCATTTTCTCTTCATGCTCCTTTCCCAATAAGGATTCGTTATGTGCCTAGGCTGGCCTCTACCTGAAGCAGGGAAAGCCAAGCAGCACTGAGGGGGAAAAAAAAAAAGAAAAAAAAAAGCCCCAAGCTCTATAATAGACTTTTCATGACATTTATTAAATCTTTTGGAAGTTTTCCTTCTTTCTGCACTAAATATCAGTTGCTTAAGATAATCTGTGAACCTGTAGAATGGCCATTAGGAGCTCCCTGGTGACTAGGTTAATTCACAGTAAATTACAGTCACTGCCAAGGAGATTGCAGGGAGGTTAGGAAGAGATTGGAAGCGGCAGGCAGCAAAATACTGTAGCATTTACCAAAACCAGAAAATAGAACAGTAATGAAAGCTCTCCCTTGTAAGGAACAAGGAGGCCAGGCACTGAATGCATGTTGGAATAGTCATTTCTGAACTCTGACAAATGCTGGTAAACACTAGGATCAACATTGGGTGGGTTTTCTGAGTGACCAACCAGCAGTAGCCATTGTTAGCATACACAGGAAGCATGAAGGACACTCACAAAGAGACTACCCTTTTTCCAACTCTTTTTTAAAGTGGTAGAACACAGAAGTGCAGGGCAAGAACCAAAAACTTGGCTGCACCAGGCACTGTACACATGGAAAGATGTTCTTCAGTAGACAACAATCTTTTTACACCTTCCCTTACCCTCCTCCTTCTCATCACCATTATTCCATCCTTTCCCTTTTGACTGTTAATATGATGACACTGACCTTGTCATCAGCCCCATCACTGGTGTTGCTGTGAGGACCTGGGCCCTTTCATAACCCAAATATTTGCTAGTGCACTGGGTGTGCCACTGCTCAGAGGCAGGCTCTCTAGGTGTATGATCCTGGTCCTGGTGCAGACCAGCTAATTTTAAGCTTAAAATGGGGGGCAAGTTCCCTGTGCAAGTCACATCTTGCAGAGCACACTTTGCTTGCTTTCTTCTGGCTCAGTTCAGAGCCCAAGTCTCTCCCATGTGTTTGGTCACTGTGATGCTGGGAATAAGTACATTTCCATAATCACATTTGAGAGGGGGGAAAATGGGAAAATGCCGTGATCCAGGCAATCCTCAAATTACTGAACAGTAATTTGAGCCACATGTAATGTCTAAGCTCTGTGACAAAATTGTGCCTGAAGAGCTTTTTGAAGAATACCAGAGAGTGTCCGTAGCTACCTGGGGACTGCAGCTGTCCGCTGCAAACCTCCTCTGTGCTCCCAAAACAATTGTGTACATCCAAAAACTGCCAGGATTTTTTCCCCACCAGACACAAAAGGCTCCTTTTTCAGCTGACAGACACAAAGACTCCCTCAACACACTTGCATAGTATCCACATGCCTTCAAGAGACCAGCATAGTGAGGACAAACTTGGCCCATAGTGGCAGTGTCACCAAAAAGAGGACACGTGGCAAGTGTCACCATCCTGCAGTGACTTCTCTCCAGCCTCCCACCCAAGATCTGTTTCCATTCTCTTAATCTGCCCAGTCTCTTACTCCAGACACTGCTCTGACTATCAGCCAATATTCAGATCCCTCTGATATTCTGGCTATGGCTTTTTAGTGTACAAAAGCCTCATGTTCAAGAGATTCACAGTAAGTTGGTAGTAGATCATCCTCCAATGTGCTGGGGTTTTCTGCACAATTCAGCTCAATTCATTCTTCCACCTTTCTACTGGGTAGGAGGCTACAAGGTATAGAGGCCCCTGGAAATTCAGATATCATCTCATCCTCCCCTCCCTCTTTCCTTTCTTTTCTTCTTCCCTCCCTTCCTCCCTTCCCAGCAGTCACTGGGCTGCCAGATTTTTTAATATGAACTTTAATTTCTGCTGCTAGTAAAATGTAACTGTACCAAAAAATAATTTGCGCCTTTTTGCTTTCTTCCTGAAAATATACATATTAACCTATTTGGAAAGGCTTCCTTTCTTCTGCCAGCTGGTATCAACAGTCAATCAGAATCTGTCAACATAGCAATTTTATCATCTCCAACTTGGGTAGCAATGCAGTCGTCATGGGAACCAAAATAGTAACTATGGAATAGCTGCCTTAGTAACAACAACAACAAAAAATGTGTTGGCATAAAATTACATTTGTAGTAAATTTCAGTTAACACTTTAGAAATTAAACAGTCGCTGTGTGAATCCTGGAGTTTGTAAATCCAAGGGCCCTCTCCGGGGAAATGGTGGGCTTTTAAAGTTCCCTGAGATCTAACCTTGTTGCTGACCCCTCACACTACAAGTTGAAAGAGGAGGAACAGAGAGAAACATGTCTTTATTTTGATCTGGGCATCTGCGTAATGTGAGATTATGGATGCAGCAGCTTTATCCTGCTTGAAGAGGCAATCTTCATTCCTAATGTATAGAGTTAAATTTATGATGCTTGGGAGAACTACTAACTACAGAGACTTTAAAGGTAGTTTGCTTTGGTCCCTCTGAAGATCCAAAAGAACAAGACCATGGGCAAACAGCAGGAAGGGAAACATGGAAATTGCTGTTTCAGTGCAGACCTGTGGCCCAGTACTCTGGGGCATATCCACATTTCAAAGGAAAATACATATTCTCAAAATGCTTTTGGTCACATACACACAGAGATTCAGCTTTCAGGATAGTGGGTCATTCTCTTAGTCCATTTGATGCTCACACTATATTCCCAAAAGCAAGAGAACAGAAAGGGAGGGTATGTCTAAGAAGAGCACTTGCCGGGTTTTTCTGTTCAGAGGGCAGATTTAATACACTCAGTGCTTTCATCCCCTCCAGACCTCTTGTTTCTGTCCTGTAACACCTTCAGAAACAGAAAAAGTCAATCATAGCTTTACTTTGTACGTGACCTCTAAAGATTCTGCCAGATCTCCTTGCATGGTGTAGATGAACATGACTCTCTTAACAGCAAAGATGAATAGCTAATTTCCAGGTCAGCTTTTTTAATTCTCTGTCAAGGAGGTGACCTGCTCAGCTGAGCGTCAACACTACCCACAGCAGCAGGTTCAAATCCCAGCGCTGTCTTCTCTGCCCTGCATAAAGAAATCCAGTTGTCTAGCGCGGAGGTCAATCAGTCTGAACATTTGAGGAGAGGGCTATAAGAGTCCCCAGAACAATAATAGAGTTCCTTGTGAAATGTCTTAAGGCTCTTTTTAAAATGACAGCACTTTTAATTGAAGTTTGCTAAAACTACCAAATATATAGAAACTGTGTCTGCCACTAGAAAGGTTAAGCTACGGGAGGTTGAAGGCTGGAGAAGATGTGGGGAAATATCATTATCTACTTACACTTGTCTTATACCTTTTCCAAAAGGTCCAATTTTTGGCTCCTGACAGATAAAAGATGCTGTGCTATGGGGATCTTTGACATGCACAGTTTGGATATTTTAATACCCTTCCACACACATGCCCAGTTCATTACTGGCCTACATCCAAGAAACAGTTTTATTTAATCATTGCTGTATTAAAATTGTGAAACAATTGTCATAAAAAGGGTACGGATATGTAGTTAATATTTGTCTTTCTAGAACATGAGGTAGTTTAAATATTTGTGTAATTGCAGTGTCACAATCCATTATAATTCATCCACTTTAGCACCTTTCTTGGGAAAAAGGCCATTGAGATTGTCAGTTTGTGACAAAGGCCAATGACCCAAACTCCTGCTCCAGCAGATGATGTTCCCTAGTAAAATACAATCATTTAGAACGGTATAAGTGATATACAAAATTTAAGTGACCTTTTGGCCAGATGAGTTTGTCCTACTGACTAGTTACCTAGAGAAAGCATGCTCAGAGGAGAACAATGGTCAGAAAGGTCAAGAAAGCTTCCCATTTTGCCCCCTTTTGAAAACTTTTTGTAAGTCAGAGAAGTGAAGATGCCTTGAGATGCTCCAGAGAAATCAATAAGAAAATTCAGCTGGAACGGTAACAAAATCTGCGTCATGTAAAGTGAATTTAGACCTAAGGTTTAATGCCATTATCTTAAAAGGGCATCTCTCTACATTCTGCTCAGCACTGTGATTGTACAGTGAAGAATAGCCTGAAAAGGTGTTTTTCAGGAGGAGGTGTGAGTACTGGAGAGTTTGGAGGATTAACCTTTCAGTTGTGGAGACCGGGGTTGTGAGAGGTGGATATGAGTAAGTGAAGGCTGCAAGGCTATCATCATGGACAGAGCTGACAAGGTTACAAAACAGTTTGTGTGATTAGCCAGGAGCCACAGCAGAATCAGTGACAGAAGTGAAAACAGATTAGAAATTCTGCAGCTTTAAAGACAGGAACCAGAACATTGGCTAAAGAATAAGGTTAGTTTGCTCAGAGGTATTCCTGTGCTAATGAACAGGGGCCAGGGGACTGAGTCCAGCCAGTAAAGCTGATCCAGAAAGCAGAACTACAGGTGAGAGGACTGACACTGGAGGCATTAGCAAGTCCAGGGTGTGCCCATGCAAAGATTGTAGCTACTATTTCCTTACTCCACATTTCCTTTACCACTCTCTCTCTATCACTTGTCCCTTCTTCCTTTCATCCTGGCATACATAACCACTTTACGAAGTAAAGGTGGGGATAAGGTGAGAAACCTTTGCAGTTTTACTGCTCAGAAGAGCTGAGCACTAACCATGAAGTCCAAGGAGCTTTGACAGACTAACCACCTTCAGTGACTGCCAAATTTCCTGTGTTTTCCCGTGTCTGTGAACCACACCCTTTCAGTCCCTGAAAGATGATTGTTACTCTTTTAAGGTCTAGAAGACACAACAGAATTGTCATTCCTTTTGCATTGTGGAGTTATGGATTGATCCCAGCATTAATGGTGCCTGGCTACTGCCTATACTGTTCTCTGATCCTCAAAAATTTTCCATATTCCACATATGCTACAATTAAAATGTTTTAGAGAGCAATTTAACCCTGGGAAGAAAGAAGCAGGAATATTCCATAAATCCACTAAAATCTACTGGAATAAGGAAGGCTTTAGAAAAGGCAAAAGGAGAAAATAAAGTTACTTCAAAAGACAAATGGGACATAGCATAGGATGTGCATGAGAGGCAGTTTGTCGCTGTCCCTTAGTGCCACCTCTGGCTCAGGATGTCCCATGACTGCAGTCCATAAGCAGTCACGGAGAGCACACCAAGGAAGTTTCATTGCCTAATGGCTTATTTCTGGGGCTCTTCTCCAGGCAGTTGGTGCTGCCAGACACTGGATCCTGAGTGAAACAACTTTTGGGTCTCACCCAGAGCAGCTGTTGGGATGGTCACATCCTGATACGTTCCTGGAAGGCAGCTCTGACTACATAAGCTGGAAAGAGATCTCAGTCCATGAGGAAATGTATGAGCAGTTCACAGTGACTATGCTCTAAAAACATGCGTTTACCTTTGACAGTTCCAAGAAAATTTTTCTGAAATCAGGTCTGCAATTGCTGACCTATTTTTCTAGTTACAAAGCAAATGATTTTTGAGGAAAAAGTGACCAAAACTGAAGCCAATTTTCCCATATCCCAAAATAAGGAGCCAAATGGGGATGACATCTCCAGGGGGCCCTGTATGGCTGTGAACAATATTCCTTGTAATTGAGCAGCCCTTAGGCAAGGGAGAGGGAGGTGAAGCCCTGTCTCAGCCACACACACATCCCAGCCCAGGCAAAGAGCTCAGCTCCACTTGGGTGAGGAGCTCTGTGAATGCCACAACAAATAGAAATCCAGGCCTGAAATGGTCTCCTGCCCAGCTTTGTGAAACACTATATTATCATTTGATGCAATTATGTCATTAACTAATTTTCAAATTTGCATAGAACCATTAATTTAATCTTTAAATAAATAGTATGGATTTAGAGCCAGTGAAAGCCCTCCAGATTAACTGCTTGGTGAATGAAGCCTTCCGCTTATCTGTGAGACAGCAGCAGGACCAGCTTTATCCGTATGCTGACCTGCCAGCATACTGCAACCTTGATTTGACAGATAAGTGCACAGTGTCTTCTGAGGAGCTGGAGGAAGGAGCTCAGCTCCCTGATTCAGACACCTCATAATCTCTCTTGGGCCATTACTGCACATCAGGGCAGAAAGTTCTCACAGAGTGCAGCTGGCACTGAGACTCATCTCACTTCCTGTGCTTGAATCTCAGCATCTTCAGAATTGAAGCGACTAGCAAGTTGTCACAGGGAGCCAGAAATGGCCCCTCTACAAAATGAACACTCTGCATCCGTGAGCAGCCACAGCAGAATAGCACTTTCACATATTCTCACACTGTCTTATTGTCCTCTGCCACCCACCTCACTTAAGCTATTTATGCCGTGCTCTACACAAGATACTCACACCTCCTTAGAGACGGGGAAGACAGACAACTGGTTGGATTAGCTCCACTGCCTGGAAGCTGCCTCCGCAACCACTGCTCTCTTGCAAGTTGCAGAGGGAGGCAGCCGTTGTGTTGAGGAGGGCCAAAAGATCCTTGTGTACCTGCTTGGTGGTAGATGGAGCTGGATTCCCTAATCTACCCATCACAGCTGGGCAGGTTGACAGCTAACAGACCTTCTCCCTTCATCTGGAAAATACACAGAGCCTACACCACTAGAGGAGGATGATCCAGGCACTTGCTCCACTGCCTTTGCGAAATCTCAGGACCACAGCATAACCATGACAACTGCCACTCTGCAATCAGAGGAGTGAGTACTAAAAGGCAGTTGCTGCCAGCCATGAGGAATGGCAGACAAAAAGCAGAGGTAGAAGCTAACAGAAAGGGAGTGACTTGGCAGCCTCTGGTGTGAAAACAGACCCTGTGCCTTGCACCACTGCCTGGGAGGCACACTCAGCAGCCAGGCACACCTGGACTAGCCTCATGGCTCTTGGTTGCTCTTATTATTCCCTGCAACCCTTCAGCATGACTCTTGACAGAAAAATTACCAAATGTAATGCACTTGTGACTTAGTTAATTTGCACCTGTATCTAATTTCAGACCTGCTAGAATAACAGAGCAGTTCTGTAATCAAAAATGGAGGAAAAAAAAAAGCCAGACCTGCCAGTCACTGGCTGCTGCAGGGGAAACTGCCCCCACGTAATACAGGGACCCCATGCAAGAGCTTTGCATGAAGGTCACAGCAGGACACGGAGGTTTCCCTGAGAAGGGACAAAGCAAACCCCCATATGTGGGACTCAGAGTGAGCCTATAGCGATTCTCAGTGGCAGCAGGCAGCACTGTACTCCTCCCTGCTTTCTCAGTCAGCAATTGCTTCAGTTTCCTAAATGTCTCTGCGCTTTCATTTTGGGAGATTGTTCTGAGCAGTTTACAATTGTCTACTTGTAGCTAGCAGCCTTGACTTTCTGAGAGCCAGAGGGTACCATATTTCATCAGAGAAAGCACTAATGAGACAAAGTCCCTCTGGCTCTTGATTGTGGCTCATTAGGGTACTAGTCACGATGCCTCAGTTTCCCCTCGAGGCTCTGTGAAGCCAAAGCTGTTAGACTTCATGTGTCATTTTTAATCCTCTTCCTCAGTCCCTGCAAGGGTCTATCTCCTCCACACTATTCAAGACGCAAAAGATTTGAGAAAGTCAAAACCACTTTGCTTTTGGCAGGTCCCCCAGCCTTACCCACACTAGTGCCAGTGTGCTCAGCCCAGCCTGCCCAGGATCCAGCCACCACGCAGCGTGTCACACCAGCTCACAGACCTAATCTGGGCTCACCATGGGACCTTGGGCTGGCCTCAGTCTGCCCAGCCAGGGCCAGCAGCTGCCTCTCCTTCACTGCCTGGCAGAGAGCTGTGGTGGCAAAAATGTTCTTTCTGAAGGAAATCAACAAGGAAGAGCTTTGGTTTACTTCTTGACCAACTTCCATGTCCAGCCTTCCCCAAAGAGGGCCTATCTATATCTGCCTCACTTTCTGGTGTCCCCTCCCTGCATGGATCCCATTGCAGCATCTCCAGATATTCCTTGCATCCTGATGACCCTTAACCCAGGTGCAATTCTATCCTGTCACACGAACACTAAATCATCTCAACCCATCCATTATCTTCTTCCTACACCTTCCCTCAGCAGCATCTGCTTTCCTGTAGCACAATCACCCAGCTCCTTCCCCACTGAGTGTGGTGATTAACCCCAGCCATCTCCACCCTGAGGGGAGCTGGAGGCAATACAGACACACATACAGCACGGAGCAGCCTGCACTTTTCTGCTTTGAAAGACCAACTGCCTTTAATAGAGCTGCATAGAGAAAGCAGATTGGGACACAAAACATTTTGAAATCTTCAGACAAAAGGGGTTAATGCATCATTAACATCGATTTCTTTGGTTGAAACGTATGTTAAACACAGGTCTTGGAATATGTAAGTCTGATGTTTAACCTTGTCTTTCTCACTGACTCTACATCTCTAACCCTGCTCAATCATTTCTAGGCTAAAAGGAGGTGGGTTCTAACTGTCCTGCCTTGCCAGGTTGGCTGCTGTGACAGCCTGTAGATCTCTGTAAATGTAAAGGGCATTATCTATCTATAGATGTAGGCATTATCTATCTATAATAGCCTCCAAACTCAGCATCCTGCAATAGCACATGTATCACAGCAATATGCTCCTTGAGGTCCTTCCACATCACAGCCTTGCTTCTCTCCATGTGAAAGTGCTCTCCTGCGTAGCCTGTGCAGACAGTATCCGCCCATTACAGCTGAAGATGAGGGTTGAACCCCGAGGAAGGAATTTCAGACGCTGTCTTGGGGTGTCCTCACACATCATGCTGTTACCCAGCGGTCTTCTCTGCACTGGAATACAATTCCAGGAGTGGTTGCTCACTCATCCAGGGAGAACAGCGCAAAGCACAACTGCTGATCCATGCTGATCATCTCATCACTGCTGAAACTTCCTCCCAGTGATGTCCTGCAGCAACAGAACTCAGAGAGAAGTCTGGGTGAAGGATATGCACTTCTGTCTTCAAAGGGACAGCTGAATCCACCACTCTCAGCCTGACATAGAAGCACAAAGGCCACGAAAAGACCATGCCAGCATTCACACCAGATCCACAAGAGATAATGACTATGGGGAGTGAGGCAAACTCAGGGTACCAAGCAGTGTCAAGGATTTCCTTCCTGTCATATTTGGCTCCAGCAAACCCTCTCCTTCAGGAAGCTGAAGAACTGTTTCACTTTCACAGTACCTGTGCAGGAATTCTATGCCAAATAGCCTTTATGTGAAAGAGTCTTTCTATGCTTAGAACAACTAGTACAGGGGACCTGGAATCCTCTTAAGCTGTGTTGACTCATGACTGGATAACTACCTACTGCCCTGCTCCTCTGAGACAGGCACATACCTATGGACTGGTATTCATCAGTCCTCCTAGTTTCAGTCCTAGCAGAGAGGCCAAGCCTCAAGTACCCCAGGGAAACCAATATGGGAGAACTGTAGTGTATCTCAGGATCCAGAGCTATCAATCCAGTGCTGCAGTGGGGAGATACAAAATCTTTAATTAACTTTTACTCACTTGCTCCTAGCACTGGTGGAGGTGGGTGGATGTGATTGTTGCTCAAGGGAGGATTCTTCCCTCCCCCTGCTTTTGAATTCCCAAGCAATTAGTGCTCTGTATAGAGCAACATAAATATAACTCCTCAAACCTAGAGGGTTTTAGTTTTGTTTTGGGATGGGTTTGCCTTCCTACCTGTTCTATCAAATACCAAGCAATTTATGGACCACTTTGCATGTGTTTGCACACCGTTTTTGCATCTCAACTGACAACCTACATGCTTTTTTAATTAAAATTTTATTGGCTTTTCCATGAGTGATGTACCTACTGTAAGTAAGCACGGTTCAGTACAGATAACATGTGGTTTGCTTAGCTATCTTGCAGGAGATTATTTCTGTTATCATTGTAAGTTGATTATTGTAATTATTGAAAGAGAGAATGCTGACAGAGAGAGATCATGCAGAAGGAAAATGGGGGGGGAATTAAAAGATAATAATAAAAGATAATAATGGTTTCCTTTGTTCTTATTTTTCTCTTGACAACCTACTGTACATGCTAAATTCCAGTTTAATGTTAGAGTCAATCCCTCCTGTTGCTAACACACCCCCATCAATAACACAAGGTCTTTAAACCCTAGATGTCTGCAATTAAATTCAATATCAAAGAAAGCCAGAAACTGCCTCTCTTGTTAGTACTACCAGCCCTCTGAGTATCTCAAAATGCTTCTTTTCACCTCTTTCTTCCTAATTCATTTGATATTTTTAACCTTCTTTAGAAATCATATGGCTTGAGTGTACACAAAATTAGAGAAAAGTATTATGTGCAGGGGGTAATGTGTGTGCATGAAAAGACTGAGGGAGAGAGATTATACACTGCACCGATAACCATGTGGTCCTGGCAACACTTAGAGGCCAATGTATGGAATGGGAGGGTGGAAACCCCTGAAGGCCAGTCACAATGCTGTTGGTGGAACACTGTGCTACCCTGTGCTTGTCAGGAGGGACAGGTGTTCCAGGGGCAGTAAACACTCCCTGTTCATGAGAAAAGCAAGGGAATCTCGATATGCTGGTCCTCTCAGTAAGAAAAGTGCTAATGTGGGGGTTTTTTTCCACATTACAGAGACAGTGGCCAATGCTTACAACTACTGGAGGAAGATATCAGAAACAACCATCATAGGAAATGGCAAGACTCTCATATAATTCAGATGGTGTTGATAAGGTTACTTTTTTAGATACTTTGATCCAGGCTACTAGGGCTTTCAAGGACTGAGACTTTGAATTTTACTGTATATTCTCTTAAAACACGAGAGGAGGGGACGGCACAACCAGCTTGAGCTACTGAAGTGTTCTGGGCTGCAGCAATGTCTCCCACATCCCGATGACTTTGTGCTCAACTGGGTTAGCAAAAAGGGGAAAAGCATAGGTCCTTGTGGGACAGCACCACATCCAGGCATTAGCAGTAGTGATATATGTTCACATCTCTGCTAACTGGGGTATGTCTCACTGAACCATTCCCACCAGACTGCAACCCCCCTCCTCAGCAGTGATATGAAGGGTTTCATGGTTGACAGAGTCAAACACTGCAGAGACATGAGCAGGAAATCTGTCCTCTATGTATCAAACACAGAAGTGCCACAAAAGCAGTTTTATCTAATGTTCTGGCCTGACTCCAGCCAGAGCCCCTGTGTCATTCCAGGAATACTGCAAGCAGCAAACCTCACTCAGGCTGGGGGGTCAGAAGTGAAGCCATCCAGCTAGCAGCTACTCAGATCCTTCTCAGAAAATCCTCCCAATAGAGCAAGCCCCACGAAACCGATCTGAAAAACAAAACCCAAGAAATCAATGCTGTGCTCTTTACAGTTTTTCTGCGGTAAATAAATACTGCATTACCTACACTGTGCTCACATTAAAGGATTTTCTTCACTATGGGTGGTTACTCACTTCAACATATTTGGCATTTGCTTCCCCTCTTTGCCAGAGGACCTGATTTGTGATGTCTCATGAAACTTCAAAATGAAGTGCAGCTCTCCTTTCCTCTCACAGAAAAGGAGACTAACAAGCTGCACACCCTTGCTCACCTCTCCCAGAGAGGGAGAGCTACAGCCCATGTTATTGCTTTATAATGACATGAGTATTTACGGTTGCAAAAGTTCTTGTCATGGTTCCTCTAGTGAGGAGGAGAAAGACAGGAGATAAGACTTTGAAGGTCAAAACAAATGGGCAAACTAAGAGAGTATTTTTTTCACTGGGGGGAGTGAGGGGAGAGACGAGGAAAATATTCCCCTTGAGATCATCTGCGAACATAAAAAAGCAGTAGGGATCAAACCTGATTTTCATTTTAGGGGTAAAAATCTGGAGATCAGACTGTAACTATATTCAGAAATAACCAATTTTACCTTGCCTTCATTATCTAGCAGTGCCCATCCTGACCTGCAGGAAGCAAAGCAATGAAAGAAACTGGAAGGAAAACATTTTTAAATTAACCCAGATTTCTCAAACCACCTCAAACAGGCAAACAAACAAATGAAACAGCCTGAACAGTCACTCACTTCTTGGATGCAAGCTCACGTCAACTTTTATTTTTCTGAATTGATTTGCTTGTTTGTATTGCTTGCCATTTTTATTTTTTGGTCCCTGAAAACGTTGTAAAAACCAACTAATAGGGGTACAAAATAGTAGGTTTTATGTACCTTGCAGAAACTTGTTATGTGATGCAGTTTGTTAAGATCTCTGCCGTTCCCCCAGTAGTGTGTCAGGTTTGTCTAACACCCAGCCCCTGAGTTACAGGTTTACGGCGCCGATTTATAGCGTTGTAAGTTTAATATAGTGGCGCGTTGTAAAACGGCTTCTTCTTCTTTTTTCTTCTTTTTTTTTTTTTTTTTCCCTCCCTTCCCTTAATTAATATTTTAGATCCCAGGAAAGCGCCACAAGGGCAGGCGGCAGGAGCAGGGCTATAACTTGCGGAGCGCCCGGGGCACAGCCCGGGAAGGGGACCCCGGTTGCTGGGGCGGGCGGGGCTGCCCGGGGCAGTGCTGCCCCCTCCCGGCACCGCGCGGCACCGCGACCGCGGCCCCCGGGGCAGCCGCCGCCCGGGCGTGGATGGGCGGTGTGGACAACGACGAGCTCCATCACCCCCCAGGCGCCTTCAGGGTACTGAGCAAGCATTGTTTAAAAAGCGATAATAATTTTTTGGGGTTTTTTTTTTTGGGGGGGGGGGAAGAGAGCGCTCCCTAATTTAAAAGAAACAGCCAACCCTGCCCAAGATGGGGTCAACCAGAAAATTGTAAAAATTGGATAGACACAACCCCCTTAATCCCCTTTTGCTGCTAATGTTAGCATTGAAATGTAAACAAGTGGGGCAAAAGCCAAAACATGGCAGCCCTTGTGCACTGGGAGTAAAACATCGGCTTTAGGCACAGGAGCTCTTTCCTGCGCCTGGCTGATCTGTCTGGAAAGACTGTGCTGTGGCAGGGATTATGCCATGTGCTGGGGCCATCTCTTCAAGGCCTTCACCTCCCTGGAGCTTACCTCCAGCCCAACAGGACACTCCTGAGATGCTAGGGAACATCTAGGTAAACACAGCAAAAACAGCAGCATTGCTGCTACTTTATAATAGAATGCTAGAATATCCTGAGTTGGAAGGGACCCACAAGGTTTATCGAAGTCCAGCTCCTGGCCCTGCATGGGACAGCCCCAAGAATCACACCATGTGCCTGAGAGCATTGTCTAAATGCTTCTTGAACTCTGTCAGACTCCATACTGTGACTTTTAAGTCTCCTTATTTGCCATTCTCCAGTGAGTTGTTTTCCCCACAGACTAGTGGGATCTAACAATACCACTTGCAAAACCAAGCTGTATTATCTTACAAGGGAGGTGATGTGGCAGAAGTAAATTGCAAAGTGAAGATGCTTCAGGGACAGAGGAAAGAAGAGATGCTTTGGCTTTCACTGCAGACCCTCTTTCACTGAGCACCCTCTACCCTGAACAGCTGCTTGCCATTAGCCGTGCCCATCACTAGAGTCAGCTCCTGCTTTAGTCCCTGCTTCTCTCTGTCACTCTTCTTCCCTAGAACACCAATTTGTCTGATTGTTTGCAATTAACTGTTGATTATGGTGCACAGAAGTCCAAAGAGGATAATTAAAAACCGTTCAGCCAGCAGCAGTGGAAAGAGTCTGCTGCTGTAGAAGAGAGAACAGTGCACAGCAAGCACATCCCTGCTTAGGGCAGGACAACAACACCCGGTGAGAACCAGCCAGGCTGGTGTGCAGAGGTAGGCAGGGTGCAGGGAGGGCAGAGCAAACCAGAGGCTGGTGGTGATCTCAGAGAGCTCAGATGAAACACTGCAGCTTACTGCTCCCACCCCCAGAACGTGTAAACAGGGGTCATTCCCCATCCCATTATACCAACAAGACCAGGAGCCCTGCAAGTACAACATGCACCTAGGTCTGTAGCAGCAGCATCAAATCCCTGAGCAATTTCATCAATAACTTTGCTGAATGGGTTGAAGAAACACACTTTTCTGCCTTCTCTAGCAGCATCTCTTTTTAGACAAATTGTCAGTGGAAAACCTTTCAAGAAATCACCTTGCTGTGAAATACGCTTTTGTTGCATGAAATAAAGCACCCAGGCAAATGCTGCAGCTGATAATACAAAGTGCCCACTCAGTCCTGTGTCAACACAGATCATTTTTATACACAGTAGTAGACAACATGGGGTGTTGAGGAGGAGCCTGGGCAGGAACAAAGTACACATGATAAATTTAAACCTTGGAGGACCAAGTGCAGGAAGCAGAGTTTTATTGAGGTACAGGCATTTTGCCTTCCTGGTTATACAAAAAAGAATTACAAGTCAATGAGAATGAAGAAAAGTCTGTCCAGCTGTATGCAGTAAGCTGACTCTAAACATAGACCTCAGAGCCTCTCTCAGATGACACCTGTAAACAAGAACAGACTGTGACTCTGCAAAGGGAAGTGAGAGGAGGAGTCTGCAGGTAGGACTGCTGTTTATCTCTAATAGTGTCTCAGAAACTAAAAAAAAAAAATAGCTTTTCCACTTGAAAAATAAATAGGTTTTCCAAATGAACCATGTATCCAGAAGGATATACTGAATTTGCTCCACCATGGGTGAAACCAAGTCTTGGTACGTGGTCAGCTGAACCAACACAGATGTGTCAGCTGAAAGGAAGAGATCTTCTTCCTCGACCCTTTGTCTTTCTTTAGCTCCTGACTTCTCCTGATCCTGTGAGCTAACCCCTCCACTTCCTGGCCCCTTGATCCAACTCTTGGTGCTCAGCAAACCCTCCAGTGAACTATATGAATCATTAGCCTGGCAGGATATGATCCTAATTTCTGGGATGGTTTCTGCTATCTTGAGTTAAAGCCACTCAGGGTATGACACACACAAGGTAGGGATGTTAGATGCAGCTGGAAGAAAAAAAATCTTCCTTCAAAGGAAAATAGCACAATGCCAAAGCCTAGTGAAATGTTTCAATACATGGTGAGAATTAAACCTCAAGTAAATCTCAACCTTGACCTGTATTTTGGTGATCATCTTGTACCCCAGATACAACAAGTGATGCACAAATGGGTAAAAATGAAGAATAAAAAGAATAATTGAACTGCTTTGATTTTCAAAGAGAGGTTCAGGACAGCCCAACTGTGGTTATAATGAGCATCCTTTTTTTTCCTCCATGGGAGATCTGTAGGGATATAGTTGCTATAAAGATAAGGGCTCAACAAACTGGTAAGACATGATTGCAGGAACTGTGCCATGCTGCTACAACAAAGCATAGTTCGAGACACAGATACAATATTTTCTCTGAGAAAGGTGGAGCTAATTGCAAATTCTCTTGGTTTCACAGAAATCTTCTTCTTGGATTTGTTTCATGAAGCCTAAGCAAAGAAAATGTGAACAGCTGGGATACCAGAGGCAGAGTGAAAAGGAGCAGGAATTCTGTGCAGAAGAAAATGCAAAAATACAAACTGAATGAGGCTTGGTACATCAGGGATGAACTCTGCTTTGACTTTTTTTAATAATATCCCACAGCCTGAAGACACAATGCTAGTGCTATAAGAAAATAGCTCTCCTCTGAAGCCTGATGTTTCAAAAGAATCAAGGCTTAAAGTGCCATTAGATATTTGTTTAAGGACTAACACATTTAGCAGCTGTAAAACCTAACTATAATGTCTTGCTGTTTGTCCACTAAATCACATTATGCTGTAGCGGTGGGATGTATACTCTGCTTAGCTGTCCTGCCTGTCCCCAAAACTAGAGTTTTCTCCCTGAATGTGCCACTAGCATTGTATGGTTCTTGTTCTAGACCTTGCAGGTAGGGCTGGTCAAGAAGGATGTGAGAAACATTTTTGAAAGATCTGACCTTCTGCCAGGTGGCTCAGGAGCAACACAGGCAAGACTTGAAGTGAGATTAAAAAGGAACAGATTTTATTTTGTAAGAATTCAAGAAGCAAAGGGTAACTCCTGAAACACAGATCTGTGGGACACTCATTGATTCCAGTGACACAATGCCTTGCCCACAGTTTTACTGATATCCGCACTATCGGATGATGGACAGATCTAAAGGGGATGAGAGTTTTCTCATACTGGTGCTGTCCTAAAAGAAAGCAGACTGCCTATGTTTCATTTACAATTTCAGCAGGAGCTTTGCTCTCTTGAACCTAGTCTGCTTTGGTCTGTGGATCCTATCCAATAGGAAGTTTTATCAAAACTTGATTACCCACTGAATCTATGTTTGAGTGGACTGCTAAGTCCCGACGTCCTGACATTCAGGCTGCTAAAATGTGACACCGTGAAACCTCAAGTCTTCGTGTCAAGCATCTAATTTACCTCGGTCACTGACAAGCTTTCATTCCATTCAGAGAAGCTGTTCTCAGTGTTTACGAAGTCATCCTTACAGCCCAGTCTAGCTTTTCTGCTGAGCCTCCTAGCCCAGTGACAATTTTAAAGCTTTCTCCACTGCTGTGGATGTACCAGACCCAGAACTGACAATCCTCAGAATTCAAATCAATAAATCGTGCCCCAAAGTTGTGAGTTTTGTCCAAAAGTTGTAAGAACAGATAGATTACTTAGGGACAATTTCAATTTCCCTGAGTCTGTATTTCCCTATGAGTAGCTGGCTGGAGATCTGGGCTTTTTAGACAGAAGGAAAGAACAAAGACATTAATTCCTTGCTCCAGGAGACAGACCTGCAAGATATCAGAGATCTGTAAAATCCTGAGCTGGCAACACCCCCAGCTCCGGGGTCTCTAAAGTGCCACTGCGTGAAACCAGCCGTCATATCTCATCAGCACAGAGCAAATACAAAGTTTATTGTGTAATCATTGTTTCTGGAAGAATTATCTATTCTTTATCTCTGTGAGAGCGTGAGAGATTAAGTTTGGAAGCCTATTAGCCACCGCTGAAATGCCATTGTTATCATTCACTGTTAATCGTCATGCCTGGCTCTAATGCACTTAATCAGAGCAGTTGACACTTGGGCTCTAAATGAGAGTCAGCCAAGCGGGAGAGAGGAGGCAAATGCCCATGGCTATTGCATGGAGCTGGCATCTTCTGCTCATGACAGCTTTTGAGTTAAATAAAGACCCCAGCAGCAGGGTGGGAACTCCTGGCAGATTTTTCCAGATCCCTAACTGATTACAGCTGGTCTTGGCAGTACGTTTAAATGGCACAAGGAAGATAGCAGAAAAGTTCCCTGTCATGAAACATCCAACACAGAACTAACAGACATACTGAGGAAGCCAGCCCCTGGTCAGGGAAAATGTTTCTTGGGGTCTTTTTGGAAACTCCTGCCTGCCAGCTGTTAATGGATGGGGCAGAATTGCAGTCTGCATGTTAATGAGCCTATTATGAAAAGCACTTTATCTTGTGACAAAGGTGGATTTAATGGAGTTGAAAGGCTTCCCAGAGTAAATTTCTGAATGTCCTAATAATGCAATGAAGACTCCATTAGTGTATTTATTAATTAAGACACAGCCACGTTTCAGCAAGGCTGTTTCAGCAACCCAGGATGTGAACCTCCCAGTACAGGAAGCTCACAGAGACATGTCCTGCAACCTGAAGATGAGAGTGTGAAGGTGTGTGTCACAGCCCAAAGGATCTCCTCACAATTCTGGGCCTCATGGGTGGATTGCTATAGCAAAATATCATCTTTTAGCTTGAAACATCTTGTTAGAGCAGAGCAAACCAGAAGCTGGAAAAGCCTGCTTTGTGCTGCACAAACATGTGGAATCCAGGCCAGAAGAGACCACTAAATAGTGCAGCATAACCTTTTAGAAGCCCTTAACATGATGTTCCTTATCTCATCTTGCACCTTTGCTTCCACTCTACTTTATCTGGCAATAATTCTCGCTTTGAGGTTTATCAGGAGATCTGGGTGCTTATCAACCAAATGCTCCAAAACACCTCCTCAGTCTATCTGTCACTGATGCAATTCTGGAGTGGGATGAGGGCCTGTCTCATGTAGGTTTGTAGGTTCAAGCCATATCTCACAATTCCCTAGGTATTCCCCATTGTTTCTCTGGACTATTTTGATGAGGCTTTTGCCTCTACCATGACTCCTCCAGCGAATGTGATAGTCATGTCAGCTTCTACAGTGCTACTGTGACATGTACCAATTGCTATTCTTTGCATACCTGGGCTCAGATCCTTTAAAGGCCAATCTCAAGGCTAAGACTGATTCCTTTGTCTCAGGATTGACACTGTTCTTTTTACCCTGCTGGTCAGAGGACTCTTCTATCTTAGATGCTCTGGCTGAGTTTCCATTTAGATTGTCCAAAGGAGAAAGGAACCATGACAATTGTTCTACAGCACTGTCAGATAGAGGACATCTTTCTTTGTCTTTCAGATTATGATTTGGCTTAATAGTGAAGTGTGAATGACTGCAGGCTTTCTGTGGGTTTGCTGGAGTCAAGCTTTTGAACTCTTTCCTCTCCTAGGAACTAGCACACTCAGAGGTGAGGAAAACAAGGTGTGCAATTAACATAAAATTCTGGCACGATATCATGATTCACAGTATCACCTGGGTTTTCCTTTCAGCACTCATCACCTTCGTCTCTTACTGAATGCCTTCTGTGCACAGAATACCTATGTTTTCAATTCGCATCTCATTTGGCAACCATACACCTGTTAAAAAACCCTTGCAAATACAACTGCTCACAACTTTTCACTGACAAGGAGAATGTGGTCTTTCCTACCTCCACCAAAAACTCCAGTTGGGAAACTTGCTGTGAAAGCAGCTGCACAGATCTATAGGAGATGCTTTCCTTCATGCCAATTGGCTCATTAGTAATTTTAAAGGAAGGGTTTAAAAGTCTACTTAATTTGGAAAAGGGGACTAAATAGTATCCTTCAACCCAGTTTCGCTCCAAAATCTCAGCTGCATTTTAATTAAGTTTACTATCTCCAGCAATCCAAGAGCATTTTCAGTCAAAAGAAGAAACAATATTTCTTCTATAGTACTTTCTATTCAAGACTGAATTATCATATCATCCTATCGTTATTGCCTTTCTTTGCTGTTGGATGAACTGACCCAAGGCACTGTGAAGCAGCATGTCTCCACTGACAACGACCAGTGGTGGGACAGACTCCATCCCACCGGCCCTGACTCACAGCCCGTTCCTACGCACTCATACTGTCTCATTTGAAGGCATCATGAAAGAGCCCATGCTGCTTGAGCCCTATTTTGTGGCTAGCATGTCTCACCAAGTAATTCTAGTTCTCATCAGGCATCTAGCAAGCATTAATACTGTCCCAGAAGAAAAAAGGCTGCATTTTGGGCTTCTAACAGGAAGAAAACTAGGGTTATTTCATGCTTTCTTTGAAGCAAAGAAGAAATTTCTCTGAACATGGAAAAGGTCCTTTTCAGATCATCTAGACCTTCCCTGGACTCAAATGCAATCATGCAGTCATATAACCACGAACTTCAACGTCATCACAGAAGGGTATCATTAGAGAAAGAGGTCAGTGCTGGTGAACACAGGTATTCACACACTTCTGAGAAGCAAAAGGACTATAACAGATCTAGGAGTTTTTGTTTTACCACTCCTCCAGGGGTAAATTGCAGAAGTCCTGGCAAACACCCCGTGGGAAAAAAAACTTCTTGATGTTTGTCACAAGTGACCAGAGAAGAGCATAAAACCACAAATAAAGCCATTTGTATTGCTAAATCAGTCCTGAACGTGGTGTTTTTTCTGGAAAGTACAAATAATATAAATTAATTTGTCAGCTCATGTTTAGACCCCAGCCTCTTCCACAGCAATACATTGAGAAGAGCTGGTTGAAATAATTATTCTCAACTTATGCAATCATTCTTTTTATTTCTGAAGGCTAATGGAGTGAAAACATGCTTTCCAGACCTTTGCTAATGACAGAGTCAGAAATAATGATCGGGGACCCTTATGTTCCTCTCCTAATGAGGAAAGCAACACAAAATGATAGGGATGTGAGTCCTCAGCAATCACTTGTTCTTTATTTAAAAGGCAAATGGAGCGTTCAGATGAGTTCTTTAGGTTAATGGAGCCACAAATAAGGTTTGGGGGCAAGGATTTTTCACAGATAATGCAATACAGGCAATATCTTCTCTGGAGGACAGAAATATTTACAGATGTTGAGATTTCTCTATCATAGAAAGGCAACCTAAAAGCCAAAGGACAAACCAAACCTGTCCTTTACTTCTCATCCCTCCAAGTCTGCACACACAGTCCCCCAGGGTGCAGAGGCACCACATGCCCAGCCTGGGTGTCAGCTGCTGAAGTGGTGCAAAATGGTCACAGGCAATACAAGCCCCAAACAAGATTCAGAGAAAGGGACACAGCAAATTTGAAAATTACTCCTCATGTGCCTGCCACCCAAAACTCATGTCTCCCTGCCATGCACTTTCCTGTCCCCTACTCCACACCCTTGCCCAAGCACAGATCCTGACACCAACCCAGCCCCCCCAAGACCCCCAGAAAAATGAAATGACCCAGTGACTCCTGCTCCACTGCTGAGGGTCATGAGATTGGACAGACCAAGCCCAGGAGGCCACTCAGCAGAGCCACAAGCAGCAGCTCAGGCAGTTTTATCCTAAGGAAGAAGAATACAGAGGTAGTCATCTGCAAGATCTTCATCTTCAGAGGTTAGAAACAGAGTGTGGGAAGTTCCCCAGGCTCTTTGCTGATGGTCAGATGCAATTTGTTTTACTTCTGCTACAAGCAGCTGGAAGAAATGAGAGCCTGGAAAGACTTCTGCCCTTCTGGGTCCTTCATTCTTAAGGAGATTGCACCTGTTTCTTTCACACAGGCTGGTGAAGGCAATGGCAGAAAGGAGCCCCCATAACCTTGGGACTGCAGTTCAGGTCCAGGTCTCCTGAGTGATCTAATTTTTTTGCTACATCACCACGTGAAGCAGGTTCATGTTTCCCTTCTGGTTCTTGTTGTACTCATCAGTTCTCCTGTAAATAGACCTGAAACAACATCCACAGGCTGGGGACTTTTAGAGAAAACTGTCTCCTTGATTGTTAGCACCACATAAATTGATTGTTAGCACCATATTTTACTCAACTGCTTTCACTTCTACTGCAGCAAGAGGAGAGCCAAGCTTAGATGCAATCTCTGCCATACAGACCTTCACTCTTAGCAAAGCCTACCCTGAAAAGATAGGATCTTCTTAGTCCTTCTCATACTGCTGTTTCAGGTGGTTTAAAAAAGTCCAAATGCAGGCATACCCATATAATTGATTAGTCAGTAGCAGGAAGAGGCAGTATATAATCTACCAAATAAGTTCTGAAAGATGTATAATAGTACAATTAACAGTATCTCATCCCTTTCAATATGAGATCATAACAAGGTGAAAAAAATTTCTGACCACCACTATGATACTTATAACTCATTAGGTACGATGAAGCAGTCTCCTGGAAAGAAGGAGAGAATAGTTTACAGAAACATTTGGTTTTTATCAAAACCTGCTTAGCCCATCAGAAAAAGAAATTTAAACCCATTGATCTCTCAGGGTTAACGACAAGAGAAGCGAGTTCAAGAAGTTGGTTCAATACTCAAGACCCTATTTTAATAAAGCTAACTGTTTTCCCAGGTTGTGATCTCATCAACTCTCACAAGCTTAGTGGCAGGAACTTTTTTAATGTGTTCACTGGGAGTCCTTGAGCTTGTAGAGGAGCACCTTGAAGTGCTGGAGGGAAGATGGCTGGTCCTGCAAGGCAGGACTTGAGCCCAGTACCCTGGCTGACGTGTGTCTGGTTCAGTACTCTGTGAGAAGAGATATGGAGACAACATACTTCAAATCTGTGACCATAAAATATTCTACAAGACTTCGTGGATCTACATTAGGCTAGGTGATGTTTGATTTTGAGGAGGAAAAGCTACTAAAATAGAGCATCTATTAATGGATCCATCTTCCTATGTGCAACTTCTCCCTTAAGATTTTTGACTTTCATTCAAGATCCGGGATGAAATCAAGATATTCCTAATAATTAACTGGAAATAGACTCCCCTTCTATTGTCTTTACATCATTCTGTAGAAGTACGAGTCTTTGATGCTGTAAAGCAAGTACAAGCTGGAGAAATTCTGCTACTACAACTTTCTCTCCCTACTCTGCCCAAGACAGTATGAGATGCTAATCACCCTTCAAACCTCACTTTGTGAAGATTGACTCTTGGGGGTCTATGAATGAAGACCCAGCTGCAATAACCTGGGCTCATGTTTTGGATAGATGGTACAAGAATGCCCAGATAATGAAGAGAGAAGGGCATTTGTCCAGGAAAGTGCTTCAAGTAACTTTAGGTGCACATTTGACTAGGTGTAATTTATCAGCTAGTGCATGAATCTTTAGTTGTAAGCATAGAACCAAGCTCAGGGAAGATGTGAGCCACTTTAATCAGCTTCTCCCTGGGTGGGAAAAGCACACAAGGAAAAGTATAAAATCAGTAGCAGAGTGACGTGCTGAGCACAGAGTAGATCTCAACAGTCACCTACATCCCCACCAACTCTGATTCACTCGTTGCTGGTACAACACTGTCACCCTCACCTGTAAGAGGCTAACACTAACATACGCAAACAGCTAAAAACAGTCTGTGCTGGCAAAAAAACATTTGCAAAACAGTAAGTGATGAGATCCAAATGTATTACCCTAGAGTAACATATTTCAAGATGAAAAAAAAAAAAGGAAAGAAAAAGAAAAAAAATCCTGTGTTAGGGCTGCCATGAATATGAGTTGACTAGATCAGAACAGTTCCCTTTTCCTGCAATCCAGGTGAATGGCTTGGTGTTTGGCAACATTAAAAAACATTTTATTGAAATGGACACTGCAAACTGCACTATTTTATCTCTCTGTGTAACCACTCTGTCCCCATCATTATTGGCAACTCCTTCAGTTTGTGTGTCATCCTCAGATTTTATCAGCAGTAATTTTATATTTATGTCAAGATCACGGATGGAGAAATTGAAATAACGCTGGACACAGACTATTTCATAAAAACCTCACTCCCATCAGTCAGTATTCCCTGCCTCTTTTGACTCAAGTCAAAATATTGTGCTGGGCCATGCTGAACACATTGCAAAAGCACATTATCTCTCTAGAGTCACTGTCAACAACTGAATTTGTAATCACATACAAAATGAAAGTTGTTCTGTTTAGCAGGCTCTACCTCCTGGAAAGCTATGTTGCCCGATATTAATTATATTTCTAGTTAGAAATTGAACCTCATATTTCCCTGTGCAATATTTTGCCAGATATTAACTTCAGGTTGTTCAGCTTATAACTATCATAGCCACTGCTGTTACATACCTCTGAATTACCGGCAAAACCTAAGACCTCTGCAGCCATCTGCAATATTGCCAGCACTCCCAGGTTCATTAAAACCAGATGTTTCCTGAGCCAACCTTCTCAAGACTCTTAGATATATGTTGTCCTAGTAGGTAATGTTTAGCAGATTCTTCAGTTATTTCTTCTGGGAAGTAATCAGCCTTATCCAAGCCCATATGCTGTGGCTTTTCAAACGTAGAGTAGGAACCATGACATAATGCCTTTGACTTCCTGCCTTCATTATAATATCTTTAATTATCTCTCTCTGATAATGACAGTATTCCTACTGTTCCTAAACCTACAGAAAATTCTTATTACCTCTGCCTTCTCTCACTAAACCAGAGGACTGTGTGGTGTGTTTAACTGTCTCGCCCTCCAACAATCCCTTTTCCCCTCTCTCACACTGAAAGGGTGTTATGGACAAGGAACAGCAGACAAGTTCTGGAGAAGGATTAGGAAGGATCCCCAACAACTGCGTAGGGATTCAGAGGCCTTTCTGCAATTCATCTACAGGTTAATAGGACCTGAAGCCCTGCTGCAATTAGGGGAAAGTTATATGAAAAGAAAAATTTGGTCCCGTCCTCAGGGTCTCAATGCTGTTGCACAGGGCTTCTCTCTATCAAAAAAAAGTAATGAAAAGTAAGTTAATAGTTGGCACAGAGGCCATAAAGACAGAGACAAAAGTCACTACTCTAAACTACTAATTTTGTGTCTTTTCCCATTTCACTCTATTTTTTTTCAAAATTACATGCCCCATCTTGTCTTCACTGCCACATGCACAGCTGAACTAAAAGCTTTGCGCTCAGAATAAATATCTACTACAAGGAGAAGCTTGTTATAGTAATAGCACATTCACCGCACACAGACTGCATTCTAATAACTACAGTCATGTAGAGAAATCCTCTTAAATCAAAGAAATACCACAACGAATAATGAGAATGTTCAACAAAACTCTCTGAAGCAAACTGGGAAATGGAAAGATTGTTTGACCTTTTAATACATCTGCAATGCCCAAGGAATGGCTGCATCCCACAGTCTCCTGAACAAATGCCTGATGCCTCTAATAACATTGTTTTCCTGCATGTGTCTATAACAGCTGCATGGCTCCTCTTAGCAACAGGACAAGACAGTTGGGATTATATGGAGCAGCATTTCCCAGGTGTTTTGATTTTTGTATTGCAGGTTTTTTGTTTGGTTTGGGGCTTTTATTCAGTTTGGTTTTTTTCTTCCAGGAACAGTGTCCATTGACTAGGTTAAGTCATCAAATGCAGCATTCCTTTCTTCTGAGAGGAGTTAGGCAATACCAGAATATCAGGGATGTATCTGTGCAGTCAACCAAGGGCTACTTTGTTAGTCATCACAGGCTGAAGAACCAGTTGCAAAGAAACATGTGTCCCACTGGACAAGCCACACTTCTCTGGGAAAAGTAGGATGAATAGCCTGATCTTAGAGGTCTCACAGTCCTGAAGAAGCTGTGAGGGTCAGAGGGGAATTTTGATGAGTGCCTTAGGCAATGGCACCTGCACCTCCTCAGTATCTGCGCTGGCTTATGATGGAAGCAACCTGCATAGGTTTTGGGTTCACCCCATGTAGAAGTAGTTGCAGAAAGAGGGTTCCTCATTGTCTGAGATTGGAGATGGGCCTATACACTCCCCAAAGCACTCTCTGTGGACTTCAAAGCATGAACTTTTCTTCTTGATGCAACCATACACAGAGCAGAGGCCATCAAGTTAATTCTACCCTAATTATCACCCAAACTGGAAGGGGAATAGCTGTGAAGCTGCTTTGCTCTACAGCAAGACTGATTTTCTGGGCACTGAAAGATGTACTGGATCTATACAAGCTGATTTGTTACCTGCACAGAGCTGCACTGTGCCATGAAGACTCATCAGCTTGTTAGGAGAGGCCAAGGCACAAGCCTGGGTCAAGTTTCCAAAACAGTTTGGTTCCCACAGACTTAGGTCTGTGAAACTCCAGTACCAGGTATGAGCACCAAACTGTTCGGAAAACCAAGCCCTAAGCTCTTGAAATCTGCCCTTTCTCATGCTCTTCCAATTACTTCATGCTCTTCCAATTACTACTGATCTCCACGTTTAAAAGCCTGGTAGTGCTGAGTGGAGGCGTGATGAGCACGATAATAGAAACAGATTTTTGGACTCTAACAAGGTACATTTAGTTGAAAAGTTTCAGCCATTCTTCCTTAAGAGCAGCATTAAGAATGGGAAGAAAAATAGTAACGGGTTGTTTAAAATGACAGCCAGAGAAGGCAGAAGTGTTTCACTAATCTCTCATAATTCTCTGGCCATGTCAGAGGAAAGCCACGACTTATTCAGACTGTCAAAATGCTTTTGAGCAATCATCGCAAAAAAGAGAAACTATAGGAATTCAAACAGCATAGTGGAGGCAGGTAAACTAATATTTTGATGAAACTTTAACAAAGGGAAAAGAAGTGAAGAATCAGATAGACTATTTTCACCCTGACAAATGTCATATGCCTCAAGCCTCCACTCTGGATGCCACACTGTTTAATTTGCTTGTGTTTTTGAATGATCTAGAAAGGGCTGGAACTGAAATAGCAGAAATGCACTGGGCACAAATTTTTAGGTGGGTGAGTAGGAAGAATTATTACGATGACATTCAGGAAGACCTTAGGCAACCAGATGACTGGCCCAAGTAATCAAATTCCAGTTCCAAAACACCGAAGACATGTAACATTGGAAAAGGGGAAAATATTGCTTGCACAGAATTCTAAATGTAAGTGGGAAATTCTTTCTTTACTGAGAAAGTTGGGGGTTTTTTTACACCCATCCCATGATCTGTACCCCCAAACTGCTGAGGGCCCTCATTGCTGCACAGGGCAGCAGTCACACACCCAGTGTCTCTGGCAGAGGATGCCATGGCAGCTCTGAGCAGCAATTGCCCCTGTCCCACCACAGGAGAGGCTGTGCCTCACAGCAGGGCAACACCTCCCCTGCCTGCCTCCCTTGCCCAGCTCACAGGATGGGGCTCTGCCAGTTCACACAGGCAGGGCCTCCTCTGCATTTTCTTGCCCACAACACACAAATACACACATGGGTCCCTCAGGTGCCCCTTGGCCTCTGCCTCAGTGAGGAGCTCCAAGCAGGAGAGAAGAACAGAATATGCAACATGCAAGAGAAAGAGGCTGCGGTGTTACAGGGAGGAGGAGAGTAAAGGAGGAACGGTCAAGAGCTGGGGCTAGGGAGAGGATGCTGCACCGCAAGCAGTACAAAGATATAATGCAGGTGACACAAGGAAACAGTTCAAATCATCACTGTAGATATATCCATGTAGATTCAATCTGTACACAAATGATAGCAGATAGCCAAAATTGATTAAAAATTAAACACTCAAATACGTTTGAGCAATTCTAGGTAAGCACCGCAAACCCAGCTGAAATCTTACACATCATGTCCTTCATTGGCTCTGAAAACTTCCTCAGAGATACTGCACAAGTTAAATGGGGACATGATTGCTGTTAAAGTAAGATATTAAGAAGACATCCTAGGGAAAGAGCAGAAGACAAGGCCATTAGCTAAGGTTAGGGTTAAAAATGACTACAATAAGAGTACTACAACTGGTGCAGGGAGAGAAAGGGAGGCCAAAGGAACAGGGAAGCTGCAAATGTTCTGGACTGAAAACTCTTCCACTTCCAGGATATCTGAGGGTCTTGGTTAAGGCTGCCCTGACAAAAAGGATGAGTGGAAGGGTTAGGGTTAGGGTTAGGAGAGGGACAAAAACTACTACTCCAATTTGAGTAGGGCAGGACAGGGGCTGCCAAAGGATAGATGTTCTGCAAAAATAGCTCTCCTATAAGATCCTACTTATCCTAACCATGCCTGGGAAAGCTGAAACAAAAGTTAGCCAAGGTCAGCAATTTGGACTAAGGTATGGATTAGGGCTTGTGTTTAGGGTATCTGTATTTTTTAATGGGGCTGGAAGCAGGCTGCCAAACTAATGCTTAAGCTGTTGAAAGAATTCATCCCCTGAGACCTTTTGTACAATAATGTGAGGAAGGAATGTATAATCTTTAGAGCATACCCACTTTATCCCTACTCCTAACTTCATAATATCAAGAAAAAAGATAGGCAGTGAAAAAAATCACAGCAAAATCACCACAGATAGAAAGAAATATTAAATGCTTCTTGCAAACAGGTGTTTAAGCCTATGTACTCATTGCTATAGTGGACCAAGGACACAGGGTGATTCAAAATGAAAATGTATTTGTCTAAGGATAACATTAGTTTCCAGAGTCATGGGAGTTAATGATAACAACAATTTTTAGAGTGTATTAAATGCCATTCTTCAAGACTTAATCCAACCTCTAACTATTTCAGGATCAGGATGAGATCTAATGGGGCTTGAGAAAAAGGTTGAAAGGATTGATTATCCTGCATCTGCCTGCTGTGAGGTTCTTACATCTTCCTCTGAAGCATGGAGTGCTGGCCAGGGTCAGAGGCAGGCGGCTGGATAGGAAGGCACCCTGGATTAGCTTGTTTGTACTCCCCCTGCTCTGCCTTGGCTGCAAGCTATGCAAGGTTTTATGTCTGTAATCCACAGCTCTCCTTGAGGAACACAGAGGGCCTCTGAAATGCTAAACAACCCAGGGAAAGAAGCTTACCTGAAGCCATGAGTAAACCCAGCAGTCAAACCTCTGGCACAGATTTTGGCTTCTTCCTCTTCTAAATGGCTCAAGGTTTGGATGTCTTTGTTTTCAGCCCTGTATCTGAAAGATAAAGGAATTAGCAGGATTTCTTTAATCTTTGTGTTCTCCCAGATAAGTATATTAGGGGAATTTTGTAGGTTATGGAAATATTTATTTTGAATTAAAATTAAAGCTGCACCACACTATGTGTTACTGTATCTTAGTGTAGGGGACAATGCAGTCTCCTATATCTGACTGCAGAAACATCATTCCTCTTGCTCAGACCTGGAAAAATGAAATAACAATGCTCTCTTTTCAGCAAAACCCAGTTTATACCTGTTGCGACACAGAATGCATGGAGTCCAAAAAGTCTCCATAAAATAGGTACTTTATTTTCAATATTTCATTAGGAAATTGGTTTGACTTTCAAGCAGCAAAGAACTAGAGGTGTGAACTAGGGCATTATGGAGTCAGCATGTCCAGTTATTGACAGAGGAGACCAATAATTGTATTTCTGTGTAAACTTGTTTTACTGAACACAAGAATATCTCAGCTGGCTTTACTTGAGCTCTCTCCAGCCTGTTTCCTCTAATTTAACCAAAAGGGAGGTTGCTGCTACTGTTTAAGATAGAGAAGAGTATAGAAAAAGTGATAGATAGCTAACAGGCAGACACGTTTCCTCACTATGAGCACAGTTGTTGCTGCTGTCTAAAAAATTTCCTTCCCAGCTCCAAGGGAAATACAGTTTTTGGAACAGATCAAGCCCAGAACACACTCTGAATCTCACAGGCAAAGATTTGTGAGCAAAGTGAACATATTTCTCAGGTGCAGTGCTCCTCTGCCTGAACAAAGGGATATAGGGAAAGGTGAGGAGCACAATATGAACCCTTCCCATCTCAGCAGCTCTGGGCCTCTCTGCTTCCTCCTCATGGCTGCATGAAGCCCTCACTGAACTCAGCAGCCCACCAAGCAGCATAGCTCCAGCACCAGCTGAACTACTCTCTTACCTAAAAACCCTAAAAATCCTATCATAGCCTTCCAAAAATCTCTCACTCCTAGTCCCGACTCAGTCAACACTCAAGGAAATGCAGTTTAATTAACCCTTTCTCATGAGGATTGAATTCAAGTACCCCATCTAGATAAGTACTAATCTTGGCTCAGGTCGTATTGCCTCAGTTTCTCCTGCCATATTATTTTTCCCCTTCTGCCTTCAGTAAGCTCTTTAGATTCAAGCACTCACCTCAGGCCAATTTTTTATTTCAAAGCCGGATTACTGCCTTAACTCCCTCTTCCCATTTTTCTACCACTTAGTTCAATGCTCTCTGACTGTGAGGATGTAACACAGCAACAAAGGACCAGGAAAAAGACACTGGATTAAAGTATAAATGGATCTAAATACTTAATAGCTGGAAGGAAGAAAAGTGTGACCTACATTAATCAGAGGCAAAGTAGTGACAATGGGCTTCAGCTGGTTGTGTACCTAATTGTTTGTGTGTTTGTTTATTTATTTATTTTTAAGGGACCAAGTAGCAAGAAAATATTCTTGAAAAGGTTTCATTCAAATATAACTTCAGACATGATTTGGAAATTTTCTACAGCTTGGAAACAAGCAGACAGCACTTGAGGGAAAAAAAATAGAATTCAGTTTTATGAAGACTGGCACACCAGCCAAGAGACAGTCAAGAGTTACCGATTGAACCCACTGTGTGTAAATTACTGAAATTTCTGTTTAATTACACCACAAGGCTCTTTGTTGGCAGTTCTTGAAACTTATTCAACCTTTAAAACTGCAGCTTGAAGCTCCAGGCCCTGAAGTCAAGAGATGATATGAGAGTCTCAGCTTCCATCACAAATAACGCTGAATGTCAACAATGTTCAGATATCAAGAAAAAAAACACAAACAACTTTCATCTATCTATTTTTGACTTACGATTTTTAAAGGCAAATTCATGTGGATGATGTACCAACTTGTCTTCTGAACTGCTGGAATGAGCAGTGCAGTAGACATGGGGCTGTTGTAAGTGTGCAGATCTCTCAAGGCTGCTGGCTGCATCCTTTATTCTCACTCCAGTTGCACTGGAAGAAAAGACAGAAGATGCAAATGGCCATTGCAAATGGCCACCTGTGCCGCCTCCTGCCTTGTGGGAAGTCTGGGAAGAAGACTGTTCTGCTGAGACTTCCTTGGCCTGCCCAAAACAGGGTGTGATTTTGAGGGTCCCCAAGCCTGAAGCAGTGTGCAGCTGAGAGTGATACATTCGTTGCTTCAACCCATACCTTCTTTGCTATCCTCCTCTGAAGCACCACAGCTTGACTCGTTGCTGTACTGCTGTCTCAGTATCCTCTTGAGCTCTGAGCTGGATTGGGTTTCCTTTAACAAATCAGCCTTCTAGCCCCCATTTTAACAGTAATTGATTGGAGATGCTTTTAACTGTTCCTTCTGGGTGTATTAATTTTTTACAGATTGAATTTGGTTTGATGAGGCAGGAAACCTGAAACTATTCCTGGCATCTCCTGTATACTCAGAATAACCATTCTAATGCATTCAGAGGAGCACACAGCAGCAGGGTGGTAACAGATCAGGGTGGGGGACGGGGAGGCAGAAGTGGAGTAGGGGGAGCCTAGATAGTCACCTATCCATTTCCAAAAGACATCAGTAAGTGATTGCTTACCCGTGTCATCTTTTATATTAAACATTTTTTTCCCAGCAATGCAGGTATTTTGATCAGGCTGGGGCTGCTGACATTAACAGATATTAAATATACTCCGGAGAAATATGATCAAATGTTTGAAGTGTCTAGTAAATGTGCTGTTAGCTGCCCTCCCAGGGAGGATTAGTGCAAGCTATTGTGTTTTGCTGAGAGAGAGAAAGGCTGGAATATTAGACAAGGAATCCAAAGGCAATTTTATCAGCAGTGTTATGCAGCTCTGGAACACATTGCTTTTCTATTGGAAGCTTTTCTATTACAGCCATCAAATTACTTGCTATTCTTAAACACTGAAATGCCATTTTGCATTTTAAACCCTCTGAGCTGGCAACCGTAAAGGATTGCTATGCTCAACAACACCTCCTTATTGTGACACTGTGGTGATGCTCCGGGCAGGGCTGGGCTTCGATGTCCTTTAGACCAGACAAAGGCTTTATCCTTCCTGCTCACCCAGGCAGGAAGTGGGAGACACACTTGGCCAAGCTTACTTCCAGAAATGTAGTACCAGCAAACTCCACCATTACAGCTCAACTACTCTGCTCCTGGAGCAGAGAAAATAACAGATGAGAAGATAATTGGCAGAAGAGACAGGAGGTTGGCCCTACTGGAACTTATGTAAAAGAATATGAGGAAAAAAGACTGGGAGAAGATCCTCCTTCAAAGTGTATATCTGCACAGTGGCTATTTCTCCTCTGTTTTTCAGCTTTTGGATTCAAGAGAAGGTGCCTGAGGCTGCTCCTTCCTCTTGGCACAGGAGGGCCTGAGCCTGTGAGACTTCTGTTAGATTGGGCAATGTAAACACTCCCTTGCAGAGCTTTGCTTATCCTCAAAACAACATTTCTATCTTGCAAGACTCTTCTACAGGGTTATAAAAAAGAAACCATGTAAACATAAAAGGCCACTTTCTTTGGTAAAAGGCCAGGTTTCCCCTAGAGAAAAATGGCCACTAAATTTTACAGAAAAAATTCAATTGGTTACTAAGTTACATAGATTAGTGACACACACAGTATTTTTCTGTCTTGGAAAGCACCCTCATTCCTTTAAAACTTCCCAGTATATCCAAGTAATCCAAATACAGCCATGTCTAGAGCAGATACAACCCTTCAAAATACTCCTCTCCAGCCAAAAGTTCAATTCAGGCAAAATGAAGGACCAGCTTTTTCTTCTTTTTTATTAAAGAAATCAAATACCATGTTTCTGGTATACAGCTACACCTTACTTGAGGCAGCCAGTCCCAGGAATATCCTGAAGCCTAGCACATTCCTGAGACCCAGGATTACATATCCAGAGCACCTTTGTAGATGATTTGAATTCAGCCTGAATTCAGTCCTGCCCACCTTTCCAACAGACAATGCTAGTGCCCTCCTAGTATGGACATGGACTGTTTCATCTATCCTATCAATTATGTGATGTTGCTACAGGGCAGAAAAGACACTGAGGACAGAGCCATGTATTGCACACTGGGGTCTCTGGGCCCACTCACCCGTTAGCACCTGTACAATATGATGTTCCCCTTCTCCCTCTTCCCCATAAATGTGGGCTGAACAGCTGGATTAGACCAGGAGTATCCCAAGGCAGTGATTCAACAGGCTAGACAGCCAGTGCAGGTGTCTTCATTCAAGGCTTTGAGATTAGTCATTAATCAGTCATGATGGTCAATAAGGAATTGGCCAATGCACTGCAGAGGATTTTAACCCGCTGTTGGAGCAGCAGCAGGTGCTGGCTTTGGAGAACCAATGGTCTCATTTAGCAAAGCAAGCCCTAGGCCCTCCTGTTTGTTAGAGCAGCATGCTTATTTTAAATTCAGACCTGCTGTCTTTTTCTGCTCTTCTTCTTCTATTGCTAAAAATGGGTTTATGACAGATCTTGATGGATATGAATTGTCTGCCATATGTTGTTTCCTTTCCTGACTTATCTCCATATGTCAAATGTACTTGGATCTGATGATCTCCATACAAACGATAACAAAACAAACAGACAAGGAGAGGCCAGACTACAGGGGAAACAGAATCCCTATCAGAGCACTGAAATACCAGCAGACAGCCTTTCTACAGGAGACTGTACAGTTTACATGCTGTCACTCAAAAGCAGTGACTCCTTCTAGGCAATCTCACACATTAGTTGCTCTCTGACTGCTAAGAAAGGATGTGTTCAAGGGGAAATTCCCTGGGGATCCACCACCCAACTTAGGATATACAGAGTAGTGAGAGACCTAATGAGTAAGGTTTGTTTTGCCTCCAGCATAACTGGTGCCAAGCTTTTTATAATTTGGTTTTTTCCTGGTAAATTGTGTAAATTATTAGAAGTGCCTCAAGTGAGGCACTTAATTAAATTTACCAGAGATTTGATCTCTTAAGTCCCTTAGACACTTACAAAATTGGATCCCTTCTTTCTTATAGTTGTTGCCTTTCTCCTTTGTTTTCTTCTTATCACATTGCTATTTTCTTTTGTGTCCTTGAGACTTTTCCCACTCTCCAAGAGATCCAACAGCAAGGCATACTTAGAAAACACAGGATCATAAATACCTCATAATACAAGATGGTAGGATTCCAACCTTACACCATTTTGTCCCTAATTACTTTTGTCCCTAGTGTTCCCAATTTTTATTTCCTAAACCAGATGTGGGAATTCCTGCACGTCTTTCAGGCTGTTCCCCCTGCAATGAGCATCTGTGAACATGGGAGTGCTTGGCCCCACCAAAGTCTCCTTGTTATGTCTGTTGAAAAGAGGACAGGCTATTCCAGAGAGGCTGGTGACAGTGATGACAGGTGAAGCCCTACTCCACAGCACTTTCATCTCTGTAATGGAAGCTTTCTCTGAGGCAACACAGATACAGAGTCACATTGTGCAGCCTCTGTGACCATATTGCATCACTGGAAAGGAGTCGTCTTTCCAATGGGAAGTATATCTGGAGCCCTGCCTCCTTCTTCCTGTGTCCAAACTTTCAGCAAGAGAGCAAGGCATAGAGCCTTTTTCCTGGCTAAATTTACAAGGAATGAAGTTGCTTTTTACAGGCCAAGGTAAATCGGTGCAGTTTCTGAGAAAGAACCCCCCAGCAAGGTAAAAGTTAAAAGCCACATTTTAGGTATGATAGTTTTTGACTTCCCCAAGTTCTGCTTTGAATCTTTCTTTTCTTTCTTCCTTCCCCTCACAGTTATTGCCCTGCTGAGCTGCTCAACAAGGGAATCGAAGTGTTGTAATAGAGATCTTTGCAAGGTTAGAGAAGACACCTTTCACTTTAACAAATGATGGTCTCCATCTGTTTAGCATCCCTCTCATGTGTCTGTAACAGATACAGGCAGAATTGATTATCTTTACTTCAGGCCTACTAATTAAAGCCCTCCTCTGATGTAATGGTACCACTAAAATTTCCACTTGGGTCATCTGTGTTTTTCTGCAGATCCTCTCTTTTTTTTTTTTTTTTTCCAAGACAGAGGAGATTATATTTAAGGGAGTATGTTTTTTAAGGGAGACCAGACAGCAAAGAAGTGAAAGGAGATAACAAATCTAAACAACACAAAAGAGTTCTGAGACCTAAAATAATTCAGGTTGGAAGGGATTTTAGGAGTCCATGTAAAACTAAGCACAAAAACATCAAGCATAAGCTCAAAGTCAGCTTCAAAAGTAGGTCAGGTTACTGAGGACCTTGTTCAGAAATTTTGAAAATTTTTGAGATGGTGACACCACAGCTGCTCTGGAGACTTGTTCCCTTGCTTGACTGCACAACTTGTAGGCTAATACAGCAACCAAATAAAGAGGTTTATGTCTGGTATCTTATCTTAGGTATCCTTTCAAGGCAAAACATGGAAATTGGGGCTGAATATGGCCAGTATTTGCCTGGGGCTCAGCATCTACACAAGAAAATGTTAAGGCCCACAAGAGGAGCTGGTAAATTGGTGTTTCAAGCTTTTGTTAAACTGAAAACACATCAAGGATGCTAGCTCCTAGGGAAGCATAACTTAGCCTGTACAGTCATTTCGTGAGCAAAGAGGATAAAATAAGGACTGTAAAAATTTGCCTCAAAGAGCTGCTGTTCGGAGCCCAAGCACTTCCCAGAGCACCCCTCATCAGAGGGCTAGCCACACTGCACTTCAAAACCAGGGGGGTTTAAGGATTCCCTTATCCCTATGTTTTTATTAGTCTTACAGGGAGTAGTCTTACATTAGTCTTACATGCTTGCTTTGCCAGATAACATGGCCACAGCAAACTTCCTTCCTTCTGTTCCAAAATCTTTTTCAGGATCTTACCCAGTGATCCAGGTCCGTAGTACAGTCAAGGAGGCAGTCAGCAGAGGGCACACATTCCAAAACGAGCGGCAGTGAGCAGTCCAGGTCAGAGGAAAAACAAACCAGGTTATGTTAGCTCCAGTGCCGAAGCTGATGCATTAAAATTATGCCCTAAGTGCTGAGCCACCGCTGAAAGAGATCTCACTGTGAGTGGCAATGCTTATGTGAGCAGTCAGGCAAAGGAGAGGGACAGAACCCTTCAAACTAGTCACCTGCTAGTTTGAGTGCAGTTAACAGAGGTTAGGTTCCCTGTGAGTCCTGGGTGAGCTCCTGGCTGAGTCCCTCACTTCAAAAACCTTGCCAATATTTGCTGGCTCTTGTGATGATAGTGGTTCCTCAGATCTTTCTCATGGAAGGAAAAGAGAGGGGCATAGGTTGGAGCAGACCTTTGAATGCTCAGGGAAAGCTGAGATGTTTCTAAGAAGCTGCGATACACATGGCTTATTTGTCAAATTAGTAACACCTAAGATAATGAAAAACTTGCTGCTTCTCTAATTAAATCAAATTTTGGCTATTGGCTCAGGCCAATACTAAGCAGACTGGTTGGGTTGCCTCTCCTCTACTTGTTGGTTGTTACTAAATGTGTACTTAGAATATTTTAAAAAAAAAAGTGATTCATTCTTTTGAGCTAGCTGAAACCATTAGTTGGTCCATACAGAGTGAATAGACAGTAAAACATGCTTGCACACACTGGAGTTTTTCTTTGCTTGAGAAAGTCTAGAACCAACCAAGCCTGAGATTTTAGTATTTAGCATTAAAGTTCACACTTGTATAATGCAAATCTTCTGGGTCACTTGCTCATTAGCCACAGAAGTGCTCTTCTTGGAGGTGCAATGTAAGTAAATAAATAAGAGTTAATGTATGTAATTCGATTTAAATTCAAGAAAAATGAACCTGAATAATTTTTCTTAGAGTCATTCAGCTTTCCAGGACTCTGGTCTTCTGACAGTGCTTTAACAGCTGCTCTTAAAGCAGCAAGCAGTTTAGCAAGAGGCACTGGGATATGGGGTAAGTTGAGGGCCAGAAGGGATCAGCTGCGGTAGATGATGATCACCCCAGCATTAGGGCTGAAAGAAAGCAACAATTTCAGACCTTCCTCCACCACAGCTCCAGTTATCAGAAGTCTGTCTGTAAGGATTTATATAGTAAATAGCTTCTAGATTTGTCTCTTGTACATCTCTGCCCATTAAGTACCAGTGTTATTGCCCTTGGGGAGCACTTAATGTCTCCATCTATTTTAATTTCTTATCATTTTGCACTGGTTCTTTAGAAATTCAATTTCATGCATTGCTTTCTTTCAGTCAATACCACCTAGACAAATTGAAGTTGGTACATACACAAACTCCTTAAAGATAATAATGCCCTGAGATGAAAGGAAAATATTTGACTGCTTCATATACTTGAACAGGAAGGAATTGAAAGGACCACTACCAACATCAGACAACCTTGCCATTTAGTTGTATATTTCAAGAGTTTGATTATATTGTTTAGTCAAATTCTTGCAGTTCAATTCAGTATGATTTTTGCCAACACAGTGTGCACTTCAAAGCTGCTGGTGCAATTGCTTCTGTTTAGATGGTGCCCTTCAATCAACATAAGACCTAGCACTACAGATAGCATATGTAGAAGTCACAGAAAGCCTTTCCAAATCACAACATTTACACGCTCTAAAAAGCAGGCCTATCTGTGACTGGAAAATAATAGAAATCATAAAGCTTCCCTAATTAGTGCATTCAGTTTTGGTGCCATCTAAAGACTGAAGCACGTAAGTCTCCATGTTTAAAATTAATTCTACAAGACACAGAGGAATCACTGTAGTGCACAAGCAGAGCCAGGAAAGATGAGAGAGGAGGAACTGGAACAGCAAAATGACTGTGGCACTAATGATTATGGCTAATAACAAGATGTTGCAAGAGTTAAATTGTCCAAACAGAGAGAGAGTGAGAGTGTATGTGTGTGCATGAGTGCGTGGGGCTAGAATCAAAAGGGTGAACTGCTCCATCTCAGTGGAGTTGAGCAAGTTTTTTAATATAAATAACTTCTTGAATGAAGGTAAGCTTATAGTCTATTTATTCCTTATGAAGTGTCTGTTCAATGATTTGAGATTTTTTTTTGACATTAATTCACCGTTGGAAATTGTCTCTGAAAACCTGTTAATTAATTCAAGTGATCTACAATTCATTCACAAGCTGTTTTTTGGAAAAATTCTGTATCAGAAACTGTGCTGGATTTGTATAGATTTCTAGATGAATGAATACGCTTCTCGATCTCTAGATGCTGTGCCTTATTAATTGCTAACACTGGTTTTCAAAGGCAGATTCTATTACAAAATTCAATGTATTAAAAAAAAAGTCACACACTAGCTAAAATTCTCAGTAAAATGTAAGGGATGAAATTTTTTCTTTTTTCAAAATTTTTGTGTGCACATGTGCTTACGGGAACTCTGGCCTCCAACTCCCCTCAGAAAAACATGGTGGAGACAATGACAACAAAGTCCCAAAATAAGGGACAAACATCACAAACATCACTGCAAACATCATCGCAAACATCACAGCAAAGGACTAAAGAAATCAAAACTAAGGATACATTTGTGGAGAAAGAAGCAGTTTGAGCCTACATCTCTTAACGTGAGAGACATTTCAGATAGATGTGTTGCACAAGTTGAAGAGACATCCTAAGCAAGCACAATCCCAGCAAAATCATTTGAAATCACAAATGTTGATGGCAAGTTGATTAAATGAATCCCTTAAATGTTTGATTTTACCATATTGTTAATGAGTGGAAGTATCTTGAGTTTAGATGGTAAATTTCTTTGTACAAGAGAAGGATGGTCAGATCCCATCCTGCTAATGCAGCAAATCTCTAAAAGCCACAACATTTGGATTAGTGACAACAATGGAGATATTGCACCACGTGGCCGCAGCTGCTGCTGCTGAATTTTGTTAAGTGACATCTAAGGAGGACAAAGTAACTTTCTGTACATATTTGAAGATTATATACAGCAGAGTTGAAGAAGAACAATGTAAATGGTGCATAAATAGAACAGCATGTCTGTATGATGCTAAGCTAAATCAGAGAATCCAGGTGCAACATAGTGAGGGCTCACACATAACATACATTTCAAATACATTACAGGTGAGTTCCCTGATTCAGCTGCTCAGATGGATACCTGATGTGAGGTATCTTGAAAAAAAAGAGCTTGTAATAGTAGAATCCACCAAGTTAAGGGACAGAATCACCAGAGAAGGTGTAGAAGCCAGAATTTTGAAATACAGACAATTTGATAGCTGCTCTGCACAGAGGCAGCTGTTTTCCTGTGGGTAAAATAATCTACTGTTTCAAATTCCTTTTCTATGGCAACATTTATGACTCCCAGACAATGGGGCAGCGTGTTCCCCACTCCTCTTAGTACCCCTTCCTCAGACAACTCTTCCTACGCTCAGCACCACTTTTTGGTACTTATTACTTCCTTGGCAATGTTAAACCTACGTCCATTGTTGCTGCTGTAGGTTATGGCATCAGGCTGGACTCCCAAATCCATGGAGGAAGGACTGACAACAGGCAATAGTTCAAATTAATTGAGATTTCCCTCCTCATTTGGAAACAACTCAGGGATAACACAAACCTTGTCATATTTGAAGGACGGCTTAATACTACACTTCTAAATGAGACATGACTGAGTCTTAATCCCTCTAAGTGAAGCTTGACTAGTTCGTATTAATAGTTTATTATTATCTCTGATGGTTCCCCCCACTCCAAATCCTATGTGCATCATTTACACGAGATTTTTAAATGGCAACGCAAAATCCATTAGGAGAGACATTTTCCCATTCTAATAACATTTTCACACACATCAGCTAAGTCAGTCACTGTTGCAGCTCAGCCTCACTTTTCTGCAGTGATCAGAATTAAATGCCAACTGATCTCCTGGGATTCTACAAACTGAGCCAAGCACTGCAGGCTTCTGTGGTAGATATTGATGCTCTCAGTGAATCCCATACTTATTCGTGTGTTTAGGAGTAATTCAACACCACGTGCTTACAGAAATCACAGGATCCCAGTCCAGCAATTTTTGCTGAGGGAGTTTCTCTATACCCTGAGATCAGATTTTAAACCATCTCACTTCAGCCTCTCCATTTCTCAGAGCCTAGTTAGAACCTGTCTCCACAGTGGATCAGATGAAGAAGTGGCCCTGAAGTTAATACAGGAGCTTAGAGGTAAAGATGGGGTCCCTTTCAGGCCATAAACCTAAGAAACAGATGTCAAATTCAGGCTTTGCTCTTGTTTGGACAAACTCAATTATAAAGCTTCTGTTTTCCAAGAAGGAGCATAACTCCCTTTATTTCCCCTTCCCACAGAACAGGTGTCTCTCTGCCTCTGCTGTTAGGAGCTGAAAGGACAATGAGAAACACCAGAATGCAACCTCCCTAACAGTTACGTCCAGCACTGCCTGGGGTAACCACAGATGGCCATGATTCATCTGAAAAAATGACTAGAGACTCTTAAGCATCAGCCATGTCTTTTCACAGATAGAGTCTTTCTTCCTAAATGTTGTGAACACATAGATTACACAGGATAATAGCCCACAACACCATACAACTCAAGAAGCTGGGCAGTCAAGACCTACAGATTTGGACTGGCAGACAGAGTATACATGCCCTTCTAGGGACATCAGAGGAAGATAACCTCACTTGTAGAAGCAGGAAATACTCTCCCTTCAGGGTTCTTCCACAACTATTACCTCCTCTCATCCCCCAAGAACATCTGTCTTCTTAATAACCTGAGCCTCAGCCCCTACACTGCTATAACAGAGAGCACTCACTTTGAGAGTAATCCTTAAGGGAGAGTGCACTCCTGACAGCACTGCCATCACCCAGAATGCTTTACAGGACTATATACCATTTGGGGAAAAAAAATGCGCAGGATTCTCTGTATAATAAAAGATCTTTCATTCCATTTGAAGTATGAAATGGATCAGAGGTAACAAGTCTTTTAATTGTGAGTGCATACCAAATCCTTTGTTGTCCATTCTGTGCTGCAGTTATAGGTGATCCTAGGACACTTGAAAATTATTGAGGGTGCAAACTGGCAATGTTATAATTCCTATATGGGCTCAGATGCTGAAAAATTAAATTTTGTTTGCAAGTTGCAAGCAATCAAGGCAATTTTATATCTAGTAGCTTTCTAAATTCATGACAATTTTGAAGGGTGAGGACTGTGCTCAGTCTCAGCAATCCTGTCTTCAGACAAGAGACAGAAGAACCAAGGAAATGTGCTACCATGTTTTAGCATTTACTAGTAACATTCTGTGATTGGGACTATTGTAACATCTAAGATAGTCTTGCTTTGCACCTTGCACAAGGCATTCATGCCTGAACAAAGAACATACAAAATGCTACTCTTTGGATTTGGCAGCATGTTATAGGCGTTTGGCACAAGCATACATTTCAGTGTAAACTGCAAGGCAACAAAGAATCCAATCCCATTCACTCCACAAAGCAAAGAGGGGAAAAAAAAAAGACTATTTTGCACTTACCTAATGACAAAATTTGCCAGGTCTGAAGAGCCTTGTTTTTTTAATGTTCCTATCAGCCTTGCATTTAAAATGGGAAGAATGGTAGCTGAGGGCAACTAATAGCTTACAGGGTCAATCTCAGCGGTAGGATTTGAATGAAGAGATGAAAGAAGTCTAAAGGGAATGAAATCCCCGGACCACAGAACTATGATCCTTTTGAGAATCATTCCCATAGGGCCACTTAGCAACAGGCCACCATCCAAGCAAAACACTCCTGAGAGCAGAAGAAAAACTTTCTTCTTTGTATCTTGCCCTCTCCGTTGAAAATGCCGTTTTCAGCTTATTCCCTGGGGAGTTAGAGCCTCATCAGGAAGAAATAAAGCTGGCCAGTCTGAGAGTGATTGTGTCTCATGTTCTGCAAAGGCACACATTTCTCTTATCCTCAGGAAGAAAATTGCCTCATTTTATATTCAGATTCAAATGTACTGAAATTATAAGCAGTGGAATAATTACCTTCAACATGGCACACTAGATCTGACCTTAATAATACAGCCTGTTGGCCTTAACTGTTATGAGACTGGCTTCTTCCATTTGTAGACCTGTGGATTTCCACATTTGCCCTCCAGTAAAAATAAGTTATGTGCTTCTTGCATCATGTCCATGTGCCCTGTGTGACCCAGGGGACTAAAGCAGTAACTCATTCAGTTCTGCTGACTTGACCAGTGCCACTAAAATAGATACAAAGAAAGTAAACATTTACTTAGAGAGAGGAATAGACACAGCTGTGGAGTTATTTTTAGTCTTTAATTGTTTGATACTGAATTTTAGAAACTCTGTCTCCTCTGACACAATGATTTTGCTGTCAGTGTTGATGGCTCCAATGGAGTTTGGACATACCACTTTGACAAAGGTATTGCGTATCAAAATCTGTCACACACCAAAATCTACCAGCTTCTTCACTTCTGACCTCCAGGTCACATTAGTATTCCAGTGCCACCACCACACAACTCTGCCAATGCTGCTCAGTCATGACTTACACCCCCTACTATTAGAGCACCGAGCACCCCATGCAGTGTAGACTACTCATTTTTCTGATGGGATAGATTTAACACAAACCATCACATAAGTTGGAGTCGCTCACCATTGTTCTGAAATCTCCCTGTACTTAGAGGAGGGAAAGCTGCAGGATGGGAGAGAGGAAGAAGAACAGATCTGTCTGGGACATATCCTTTGGAACCTGCTGATGTGGTTTTTAATCACTCTTTTTCTTGGGGATCAGTTAATCAAAAATACATGAGAGATGAAAATCAACATTCCAACTTTCTACTCAGTAACAGGAACAGCTGGAGAGAAATGTGTGGATATAAGTGAGATCTAACAACTATGTGCAAATTCTGCTCCCCAGAGCGTTGCATACATGAAAGTTTGGTTGAGAGCTTACCCCCACTCTCTTGACAGAGGAGGTATTAAGATTTTTACAACTGAATATCAAATCACAGGTTATTACAGTGCTTTCTTCCGGAACTTATGCAACCGTTACTTATTACCAGTTCAACTTTCTACATAATCTCCGAATTCTTCAAACCAAAAGCATGAAACATGCCTTAACCCCCTGAATTGCTATTCCTTATGTGTAAAAGGAGGCACTCTAGTATTTCTTTTACAGGCACGCTGGAAGGATAACACTGCAAATGCTTGGAAGGTGTTCAGAGGCTGTGGGTATAGACATTGTACAGTATGAGGAAAGGCAAAAAGAACTGACTTGTGTCTTTACTGACAAATTACATGTGTATGCATTAGACCTGGAGACTTGGAGAAAGGACATCTATGTTGTTTTCCCAAGTCTGTCCTTGGTATTCTGGGTGCCACTGGAAAAAGCACTTTTCTTCTCAGTACATCCATTTCCCCAGCCATAGCATGGGAGCAATACTACTGACTTATAACTGAGGAGATTGGGAAAGCTGAATTCACTCATGTGCAGAATGCTTCACAGGTTGCATCACAGATCATGGATTAGAATTATCAGTGTCACTGTCCTGGTGCAACCCCAATGGAGCTGATTTTGAGACTCTCATATTCCAGTGCTAAAGCGAGGAAAGCAAAAATCATTCTTGCTTTAAACAGCAGCAAACCCTGCTTGCACTTTCTGATACACACCTCAGAAAAAGATGACAAGGCACATTGTAACCCATGTGTCAAGGACAACCACACAACATGCCTCTGCAATGTGAGCAGCCATAGCACCTCCTCCATGAAGCCCCATCCCTGTTCAATGAGCTCTGCAAAACACACCATAAGCAAAAATAAAGGCTGCAAGAGAACCCAAGAACTCTGTTGTACCTTTGCCCTCCACAGCTTCCCTGGATCACCTGGTAGAAGTCCCTCAGTGCCTGTGATCTGCCTTGGAGAGCCTGTCAGGACAGCCAACACTTCATGGCAGTTCGTCACTCAGCGTTGCAGGTCAGGGCCTCATGTTCCCTCCCCTGTAGAAAGCCTTTGACAGTAATTTTCCAAACTTGAGTGTATCCTTTGTCTCTGAGAAAGATCTGTAATCTGAAGTTGCAGAGGGTCTCCTACACAGTAGGAACTGGTCAGTGTTCTGCTGCTTCCCAATGACAGGGATTTTGCTCCTCGTCTTATTTTGCATGGCCTCAGCATTTATGGTCTGTAGCCTTCTATACATCCTGCTTTTTGCAGTGCCACCATGGAAATGTCTGTATAAATGTGAATTTCAATAGCCATTATACTCTCAGCAGCAGCAATCGTGTTTGGTACCTCAGAGCCTGTTAATCTGTAGTAGTCATGAGGTTACTTATCTCCTGCTCTTTTCAAATACCTCAGCAGTGGATACAAAAGGGAAATGGCAGGAGCTATTCTTCTCTGGAGTCTGAGAGGGGTTTTTTTAATCTTTTCTTTTCTTTTTTTTATTTTATTTTATGCTGTACTGTTGCTACATTACATTCAAAAGCAATGGCAAAGTTTGCAAGAGAGATAATAGATGAAAATCTTCCAAGTTTCTGCTACAGTAAGACTCTCAGCCCATAAGAGCACCTGGTTGCAGGGTGTTGTTTCAAGGGCCCAGAGTGCTTAGCTGTCTGCTAGCTAATTAAAGCACTGTGATCTCAGAGCTTTGAAAGATTTAGTTCAGATCTTCCTTGAGGTAATTTTTAGCTCTACTATCTATTTGCTGATGAATCCTCAGCTCCAGCCCACAGGTGTTGAGCTACAAAGGGATGTTTGGAGAGGGGTGCTTGTAGTCATGGACTTACACATTGTTAAAAGGCAAAGAGAGACGTGACTCCACAGAGACTTGTAGTGAGGATAACCAGAGCTAAAAATGTGCAAAGAAAATAAATTATAAAAGAAAACTATAATTTTGATTGGATTTGGACTGTTGTTGCTATGGTGAAAAATTTGGGATGATGATTAACTTAACCTCTACCACTGCTGACATCCAAAGTTGAAGCCATTTCAGCAACCAAAAACTGGACAAGAGCTGTCCCTGAGGGCCAGTCCTTATCCCTTTCTATCTCCCTAGGTGGAGTGTTGCAGAGCAATAGAGCACTGGGAGATCTCACTGTGTGGCCAAGTGTGACTGAAACATGGCCACAAAAAGAGCATTAAGGCACAAACTCCATGACTAACCAGTTAGGCAAGTAGGACACACTGTTTAATGAGGGACTGAAGAAAATTCTCTAATGTGGGATGAAGTGTCCCAGATGAGATCAGAGGTCTGCCAGATGGGAAAATCCAGGGAAATCCGCTGTGGAGCTGGGTTTACAAAAAGAAAGGAAGGTGCTAGACTTGCACTTCCAAGCCTGAGCAGAGCTGGGTCCTGCAAATGGAGAACAATTGTGCCAACTAAGACAGGACACAAAGTATAGCAGATGTAAGGGAATGAAGAGGATGCTGAAGGTGCTTAGAAAAAAGCCCCAAAAGATGGGAGTGATCTGGGTCTCTTGAGGAGATGGTAATAATACAACTTTATTTTCTACATATAGCAATTAAGATACTAAAAATTCTTCAGTAATTTGGTAAACAAGAGACTCAGTCAAGACACAGTAATGTAATCTTCATATTTGTTGTCCATCATCCAGCCTTTGGAACAAGGCTATAGAACAGGATTTTCTCCTTTCCTGCACATCAGGGTCCCAGAAAATTCAGTAAAGGACAATGCTGAGCTCCTTGGAAGGTATCTTTAATTCCTATTGAATTTCTGCAGGCACAACCATATATAAAAATAATCAAGACAAGGCAAAATAAAAGCAAAGAGCAAGGCCTAGCAACCTAAAATAAACTACGCTCCTTTTGCTACTGATCGCCTCAACTCCTTGCTTTATTCCTAGCCAAATTGGAGAGAGAAACAGCTCAAGGATTTCAGAGAAAATAAGCCAAATAATGTGTACCTGAAAAAAAATCCATCTCAAAAGCCACAGGCCAGGAGAAAAGAAATTAAGTTGAATTAAAATCTGGCTTTCTTCCCTCCTCTTCTACTTCCCCACCGAACTAAAAAGCTTCTGCCAGCATCTGCTTGTGGAAAGGTAAAGGCTTCAGGCACCTGTTTTTTTCTGTGCCAGCATCATTTTAATTGCATGAGCAACCACCAGTATAGTAAAGGAGTCTTGCATTTTCTTCAGCAAGTCTGCTTGTTCTTCTGGCCTGGAAGGAACACGCTTTTGGTGTCTTTCCTTGTGCATCTACATGCATGGCCCACTGTGACTTAGCTGCTGTTTGCTGTTCCTGCCTCACAGGGATATTCAGAAGGAAGAAAGTAAATGAGAGAGTGCCCAAGGTGCCTCACAACATGACTTGGTTCGCTTTCTGAATAATTGCTGCCACAAGCTAATGAACATTTCTCCCCAGACTTTCTCTCACAAGGGCAGAAAACTCACTTGGCTTAACAGGATTTTCCTGTTGTGGGTACAGGCTATGCAAGCCAGAAATGAGAAATATTTTCATGGTTTGAGGCAGCTGCACAAAAGTAATCAAAAAAAAAAAAAGAAAAGCTGTTATAGAAATCAGGAGATGCAATGAATGAGCTCAGATTTGCATTCAAACTTAACCTCAGATCCTCGAAGGCAGTGAAATTTGAGGTGATCTTTTCAGCACAATTCCTTGACATCTACTGGACATTCAAGTTCATGAATACGATTTTGTTGTATATGTATGAATGTGTATTTACCTGCTGATTATTTATGTGAACTCTGGCATGGGTTCTTGTACATACAGACAGGGCTTACTCCAATGCATTTGTCAATAACTCAGTATTGGTGATGCCCCACCTTAAGCACTGTGCTCAGTTTTGGGACCCTCACCACATGAAAGACACTGGATTGTGTCCAAAGAGCATGGAAGCTAGGAAAGGGTCTGGAGCACAAGTCTTATAAGAAGCAGCTGAAGGAGCTAGGGTTGTTTAGCCTGGAGAAGAGGAGGCTCAAGGAGACCTTATCACTCTCTACAGCTACCTGAAGGGAGATTGTATCAAGATGGGGATTGGTCCCATTTCCCAGGTAACAAGGATGAGAGCAAATGGCCTCAAGTTGCACCAGGGGAGGTTTAGGTTGTATATGAAAAAAAATTTTTCACTGGGAAGGCTGTCAAGCCCTGGAACAGGCTCTCCAGGGATGCACTGGAGTAACCATCCATGAAAGTATTTAAAAGTCATGTAGATGTGGCAGTTAGGTACTCATTAATTGCAAAGATCTTTTCCAATCTGAATGATTCTATGATTCTAAAGCTATTTTCTGATGTTTACCTAAGCAAAGTAATAATCCAGTTGTACTTACAGCAATTTGCAGCCAGAACACTTGGGGCACTGCAGAACAACAATAGAAATGCTTCAGAACACAATACAAACAGTATTAAAAACATCTTATAATTCAAACAAAACATGCTGAGTTCCTAAGAAGCAAAGCCATGGAGATGTAAAAAGGAATAAATATGTGGTTACAATGGTTTTGTTTCAAAGCACACTGTGAGCAAATGTGGTTTAGATGGATTTAGCAGAGAAGTGGCGGTGGGGTGAGCTCCTCATGCCAGAGCCCTGACTTTAAAAGCTCATCTGTGTCTGGTGCTGACACAATCAAATTAAACTTGAAGCAAGCAAGCCTGGGGTACTGCAAGGATCAGAGCCATAAAGGGCTTTCACTGAGCAGTATCAGTGTGTGACAGTCGCTCTGCCCCAGAGGAGGCAGCCGTCAGGCTGAACACAGGGCATGTGAAATTTAATCTTTGCCGTTTTCACCTACAAGTGGGGATTGAGGGAGTGACTTCCTAACTGATACAGGAGCCATGTGAAGATACAAGGAATGACACTGTAACCCCAAAGGTGAGGCTACAACAAATAGCAAAACCTGTGTTTTGTACTCGTGGCCCATCCCACGTACAATATAAAAAACCCCACCCTCCTCTTTTATTGCTCTCAGCCCTTACCTTCCAGTAGATTTAATCAAAGAAACACAGGCCAGCCCACTGGGAGCACCAGCTTGCCTGCTCAACCGTCAAGGGGATCCCAGCAAATGCCATCAGAGCAGTTGTTATTCCTCCCATGCAATATCTCTCAGCACAGCACAGAGATATAAAGCCAGTAGAGGCCTCGCAAACAAGAACCCCATGATTTGTTGAGAGCCTTCTCCAAGGCTAGCGCTATGTAACGGGAGCTGCATCTGGTGATAAGCGTCTTGCTCCAAGGCTACTGAAAGCTAAACAAACCCATGTTTCTTTGTTGTGCATCAAGCAGAGCTCTAAGCTGGATGCTGCCCAGTGCCTTACCCATGTAAATAGGGGAGTTCCTGCTCAGATGCCAAATGTTAGAGCTGCCTTTGAATCCCTGACATTGATTTCAACAGGATACAATTGCTGAAGCTTGGTTCTCACTGAATAAAATGAAAGACCTTAAGCAAAGTTGTGCCTGGTGGAGCTGAATTTGGTGTAGCAAGAGAAAGGCTGAACACTGCCCTCTGCCTTTTCAGCTCTATGAAATAGGTGTTTTTCACTCCCAGACTCCTGTAGAATTCCAGGAAAAATGCCAGGAAGCTCTCAAGAACGAGCTTTAGTTCAGGGCTGAGCCCTGCTAGGGGTGTGCACAGTGAACTAGAAATACTGGTGGGAGGCAAGAGTACTGGAGAGGTAAAAAGTGGTAACCAGGAAAGCACCAACACTCAAGTGGAGCAGGACTGTTCAGTATCAGCTTGCTCAAGGGTGTACCAGGATGCCAGGGATCGTGCTGGCTGTCCTGCAGGAGTCCCACTGCTATCGCAGCAAACCCCAAAACAATCTGGCTGACTCTTGACAACTGTGTGCCAGAGTTCCACTCTTTGTGACACTTGATACAGTGTAAAAATAAATGCAGTACTTTAATATAATCCCACTGACATAAACACAATCACAAAATTTCATGTACCAATTCAATCACAAATGTGACATCCATATTTTCACTCTAATTTAAAGAACATTGAATGATCTTGGCCCAAACTTTAATTTAATATATCCAGGTAGAGAAAGAGCCTTCATTGTATAAACAAAATTACTTGTTTGCTTTATCAGAGTAGCATAGAATACAAATTAGTTACCAATATCTGTACAGCACTTAGACTATGACTGAATTGCTTGAGTTCTTGGAGTATCCTCTCAAGAGAAGGAGAAAAAAAGACACTGTTCTATTATCTTTGTGTTCTCTCCAGCAGCTGTCCCCATGTGATGCATAGGAAGTGGGTCTGGCTGGCAGGGGTCATACTAGAATTTCTCTTCCACAGTGACACTACCCCCAAATGTCTAATTGTTACATGAAATGTAGGGTGCTACATATCTCAGGTGCAGTGCTCAGAATCGGCACTCCCAACGAAGGCATCGGTGGCTGAGAGAATGAGAGTTTAAGGTAATATTGAATCAAGAACCGGAATAGCTTAAAATTTATGCTATCAGAGTCACTACTGATTTTCTTCAGTCTGTACCTTAGCTGGAGAAGTTCCTCTGGCAATAAAACCAGCATCCCTGCAAGACTTGGAGCCAGATTCTTCAAGCTGACCCACCCAAGTCTAAATTTATTAGGCAGGGCCATGCAAGAACAGCCACAGCAGCTCTGTCATTTCAAGGTTAAACGTTTGAAATGGTCTAATATATGAAAGAAGGTGAAACATCAGGATATATTGGGCCAAATGGTATAATTAACCCCCAAATGAGGACTGAATTCTACTTGTCCAGAATCCTTTAAGTTCTGCCTTTCTCTCCAGAGACCTCCCTCATGTATTATTAGTGACACCAGACCTATATCTATGGTCTCTCTCCCTGTCACAGTCCCTACATATCACACACTGACATTGTCCTTTCCTTCTAGCTTTCATAAGGGATGACATTTTTGACATCACCTATGAGCATGGAGTAAAGAAACAACAAAGCGGCAAGCTATTACAGGATGAAAATGCACAGATCCACCTAGTTAATGATCTGAGGAGTTTGCAGGCAGGTGATGTCTCCTGTAGGTTTCTTCTTCAGATAGATGGAAAAAAGGTACATGGCAGAAAGAGTCCCTCCCAGTACAGGGCACCCGGTGAGAAAGAGACTGTGTTCAGAAACTTCCAAAGTTTGTCTCATTCCTTTAGGGCACAGTTACACTTTTGGGTGTTTGAATTAAAAAACCTCCTGGGGCTTCCTTGTCCATTTTGAGAAACTCCTTTCTTATGTGAAACACTTCCCTTGGACGTATGGGCATGAGGAAGTGCAGAAAATGTGAAGCCTGAGAGAAAAGCCTGGAAAGGCCAGCTATTCTAGGCATAGGTTTGAAGCTGCTTAAAGAGACAGCTTATTTTTCACTGAGGCCATTTCTGTCTTCCTATTCTATTATTCTCCTTTTTCCCCTTCATTTTTGCCTGAAAAGAACTTAAGGATAATAATCATCAGTAACACAAATAACACAAAATGGCATATACCTAGAAACTAATAAAGGAGATGCTTTTCTGGGATTGATCTGGACTCCATAACAGTGTTGGAAGTCACTGCTGGCCACATTGCTCCAGTCTCTCTGTGTCAGTTTCTTGCTTATTTTTCCTTGGTGTCAGCACTATCTGTTCAGCAGTGTTATATGTAGAGGAACAAACAAAGCATTTAGTGATGCCCAGTTTTCTGAGGTTCTAGCTCAGTTTTAACCCAGCCTTTTTCCAAGCTCCTTCCAGAGAAAGAGATGAATCATGATTAAATAGGGGACATGAAAATAGGAAACAGATAAAGAGAATATAAAGTGTTTCTCCTGGAATTTTGTTCATTCTTCAGCCATTGCCCTCCATTTATGTACAAACAGGTGAAAGGATGGGTACAAATATGTTCCAGGCTAGACACAGTAAAATTGATGGAGACTACAGATGCCAGAGCAAATGAGATCTCTGAGGGCTCAGAAACAAACTCGCTGACATATCCACTCGATATGCATTGAAATGAGCTCAGGAAACTTTGCTCAATTAAAGACTGGCTGCGGGGAAAAGCAGATCCAAGCTGAACTCCAAAGAAGTGTTTTTCTGGATGCATGAGATCTAGGTCAAAAGAGACATAATTGGCCAAGGGATGCAGTATATTATAGTGACATCTTCCAGAACCAGTGTTCTGGAGCACTCTGGTTTAATAATGCTCATCTTTCACATTTACTCCGGTGATGAAGTGTTAACATTTGTATACTAGCTTTGTAGTACAGCTGTACCTATAAATGCAGATTCCCATGGACAAAGAGGACTTTTGACTATATGGGTTAGTGAATAACAATTAGGACAGATTCTTTTCCTAGTGACAGTAAATCTGGAATAAATCCATGGAATTCATTGAAACTTCAGCAGTTTTGCAGTAGTATAGACTATTGTAACCTATTCAGTTGTGATACTGCAGACTTACACTGATATAATCATATATCTTGAGTCCATTTCATTTGGAGAAGGAAACTACAAATTACTAGAGTCAGCTTTACTCATCACCTCCCCAGAATCCCCATAAAAGCTCCAGAACAGGCATGACTTTTCCAGATTAAACAAACCTGCATTGTCATTCTAAACAATGCCTTCCCATATGGTAGTGAGCCAGATTAATTTAGTCAATTGCAGTAACATCTTACATTTCTGTAATACTTTTCATTCCAAGGGTTTTGGTGGAATGCTTTGACTCCTTTGCTGCATATAAGCTTATTAATTAACGATATGTTCATAACCAGTGCTTGCAGCCTGTTCTGCTTCCCACTGCTGTGAAACTCTTTCCTGGAGCCTATGCAGCTCAGTTTGAAACTCTGGACAACCATATCACCCACTGACCACCCAGGAAACTCATCCAGCTGAAGCCATGAATGAATGTAAAAGGCTGTCAGAGTAAAGCCACACTTTGCAGGTAAAAATCAGCCAAATCTCACTGCTTATGCTATACATGTGAGGCATGAGGTGGGTCGTAAATCTTAAAACAATGGATGAATGGCCTGACCTACAGAATATGAAATTGGATGAAGCATACAGAGAGACCCAGCCTAAGAGAGAATTTAGGTCAGATGAAGGCCAGACAAAAGCTGAGTATTTTTTTCATGTTGCATTCTCAGATTATGCCATGAATATCTAATACAGAGAGGAAAATCTTCTGTGTAGGTTTTGACCCTCCTTTACCTCCACTTTTGGTAATAGCTCTCATGATACTGAAGGCAGAATATCATTTAGTTGAATTTGTTAACTAACTCTGGAAATAAGGGAATTAGAGCCATTAGTAAATCTTTTCACCTCAAAACTAAACAAAGAGGATCAGATTGCTATCTGTTGTAATCTAATTGAGTTCCATGAATTTACAACCACGGACAAATTTTAGCCAATAAAGAGAAGAATATAACTGTTTCATTCTGACATTTGTGACATCATAAAGCTAATACAGCTGTGCAATGAAGGGAAGATTTCTGATCACATTTGTCTAATTTAAGTTTCATTTGTAATGGAAAGTAATTAAACACATTCCATGAAATTGGAGAAAGCAGAAAAGAATTCTTAAGGATGTCACTTCATTTGTGGGACTGAGATGTACTTTATTGTCTCCTGCTGTTTATCTTTAGTTCTGCAAGCAGGAGTTCACATTTATGTTCATCTATCAGCTGCCAACCTAAAGCCCATTGGAAGATGCATAGCATTTCCAGAAGGATCTTAATAAACACCGTAAGTGGAGGGGCATTTCACACTTGGCAATTCATCTGTCAGAGCAAGAGATAGCTTAAAATTATTTCCATGACCATTTTGCAAGTATTTGTGGAAGACACCTAGCACCAGGAATATAATACTTAGGGAAGACACAAGTTAGAGAGGACTCACTGGTTTCACTAGAAGAGAGCACAGCTCAGCAAGCTCAGGGGTAACACTTGTCTTACCATTGATAGGCTACACCAAATTCATCATACCAGTTGAAGAAAATGGAAATTTCCTAGCAATGAAAAGTACAGCACTACTAACAGCATTCCATGGCTCTGGGGTGCTACTGTCAAACTTTCCTCATCCATGTCATGGTAGGCAGAGCATCTGCAGGGGAAATTGGCCCAGACAAGTGCTTGTATCGCACAGAGAAGTTAAGAGCGCATCCTTCAGCCTCCATAGGATCCTGCCTCTGCAGAATTGTCACATTGATAGTCTTCTGTTTCTTTTGGAAACTCTAAAAGTTGCTGAAGATACTACAGCTTAAAAATAAGACCATAAAATTCATACATGAACCAAGTGGGGAAAAGAGGTAGAACTCATCCAAGCATTGCCCATCCCCCTTTGGACTGTGTTTCCACTGCCTTGTTTATCTGGCAATGTTCCTCTCTCCTGATTTTCCCATCTCTCAATCACCTTCCTCCACTTGGATAAGAGGGAGAATGGGATGATAGCAAATTAAGTGAACAGGATGCTTGACTCACAAGCAGGCAGCAGAAACTGAGGTAATTATGGGTGTCTTGCAGTCCTTTCCCAATGGAGAGGCAAATGAACAAGGGAAGATGTGCATATACAGAGTGTCAGGAAAGGTGTGCATGTAAGCAGTGCATCTAAGGAAAGACATGACTGAGAATCTCTGTCTTCTGAAGCCATCTGGCAGAAGCTCCTGGCAGCTCTCCCCAGCACTCCTTCAGCAGTATTTCCCTCAATGTGGCAACGCAGCTTGCACTGGGTCAGGCACAGAAGCAAGGCAGTGCCTTCACTTGGGGGTCATGTGCTGCAGCTCTAGGCATCAGCTCTGAATTTTGTTTCTGGGGAGTAGAGATGAGAGCAGGAAGAGGAGTAGAGCACTGGCCCAACTTGGATCCCCTCCTGAGGTGGATTTATTCCTGGCACGTGTTTCTTGCATTTGGGTTTGTTTGCACATGGAGCTCAGCAGTTCAGAGGAGTGTTAGTGTATTTAACAGTTCTGCTCTGGTTTTAGTTAAATCAAATAAATTAGTCCTCTCTGACAAGGATTTGTCTTTAATCATGAAGGACTTGATGAGAACGGGAGAAAGAAGTCCACCTTGATGCACTGCATCCACATAGACTTGGTTCCAGAAGTAGGTTTGCTGGGGCAGTAGGTTTGCTGGGGCATTTTTTCACACCTTATTCTTTCAACCCTTTCCAGTGTAACTGCTCCAAGCACACCATGTCCACTATTCCAGCTTTCTCCTTAGTGTCCCTGCAGCACCACAAGGCTGTAGTAGGTTTTTCTAAATAGGGCTCTGCAACTCTGGACACGTATCCCAGGTTTTTTTTTCCTTTCTTCTTGTGGCCATGGATGTCACTACATCATTACACTAGAAGTTCACCACTCCGGCTACTACCAGCTGGTAACTGTAACTACCTAGTATGAGGACATAGACACACACACACACACACACACACACACACTCTCTCTCTCTCTCTCTCTCTCTCTCTCTCTCTCTCTCCAAGAATAGCTCTTCTTGCTCCCAACAACGCTTTGACAACAAGGGCATTGTGACTCCTTCCTGCTCTAAGAAAACAATCTGTTCATCAGCTTCCCCAGCTCATGAAATTTTTTCCTGGGCGCTTCTGTAAGACCTGCTCCATTCTACCAATGTGGAATGCATATGAAATATATATTTGAAAGGCTGATGAAGATATGACAAAGCTGGAGGCTACCGAGCAATATCTGCTCCTGTGAAATGTGAACCTACTGTATTTTTTGCCCCACAGCTTAACTAGTCCTGAGTCTCAACGACTGGTAAAAGCACAGGGTCTTTGGACATGGTAAGACAAACAAACTTCAGAAAATCATGGTTCAAAGGTGTAGGTGGTTTTGCACTTCTTCTTTAAACCCAGATGCTAACCATGCTAAAATGCAAGTTTATTGTGCAGCCTGGCAAAATTTCAGCAATTTTATTGAAAAGGCATTTTGTTATGTTTATTAGATTTGTCAAAAAGGCATTTTATGATGTTTATGAGATAGCATATAAATTTATGAAACTGTAACATTTTTGTCAAAAATAGCCTTTACTGAAAATCAAATAATACAAGTAGTAAAACCTCCTATCAGACAAATACAGGGAAAATTTTCCATCAAGCAAGGTTACAGACTCATCCCCAGAACAATCTGTGAAATACTGTCAGTGAAACCCATGCCATAAAGCAGTGGAAAAATTGCTGGGTGCACGCTGGAAGGCTGCAATGCTCCCAGCTGGGTGCAGACGTGGCAATTCTGTCTGATGTCCTTGCCTGACTACAAGTGAGGCAGCATCTGCTGGTTTTATTACCCTAGCTTTTGCAGAAGGAAGGAACAAGCTTCTGGCTTGTGTTTGGCTTTGTATTGTGTACTGCTGTCCATAACAATCACTTGTCCCTCTGATTTCCAGACCATGACTGGCTGGGGTTGACATACTGCTCAGGAGTGAGCCACAAGCACATCCTCTACCAGCTCTCTGCTTCTGTCTCCACTCCAGAAGCCCCTTCTTTAGGTTTATTTATTTATTTATTTATTTTATTTATTGCTGTTGTTGCTTTTCATTTCCTGCTGTTCATTTCTATCTCCCTCCCACACCCCCTTCAAGTAAAAAACTCTTATATTTCCACTCAGAGAGCTCCCTTCTGCTCCTTATTTTTTCTTTTGTTCATCCTCCACAGTACCATCAAGATGATGTGAAACACTTGACCTATTCCCTTTTCTTTCTTGCTTAGGAGGTCATTCTGGCACTCTGGAATTGATGTTCTCCCTTCTTGAAGACTGTGATGTGGCAGCAAGACAGGCTGAGAAATTGATTAAGCCATTACTGTGTCAGCTGGGATCTTGGTCACAGCCATGATAGCGTTTCCAAAATATTTTGGAATGTCATTCCCCCAGGCAGGGAAAGGTGTAGCAACAATAAAATATTTCCCATGCTGCTTCCACTTTTCAAAGGAGCCCTAAAAAGTTGGAAAAGTTGAGGGAATGAGAGGCGTTAGGAGGTTAGGCAGGAGAAATCTAGGTACTAAAGAGCTGGAAGATTAGGATCAGGAGGGAATGAAGTCAGCCCTGCCTGTGTGTCAACACAGGCTGTTCTTATGCTTGGACCAGTTCACCCTGCCATGAATCATAGAATCATAGCATTTTTGAGCCCATATGGAAAAGACCTTTAAGAATATCAAGCACAACTGTTAACCTAGCACTGCCAAATCTCCCATAAACCATGTGCCTAGTTCTGCATTTACATTTACAGCTTGCTTCATGATGCATCAAAATGAAATGGACCTAATACTCATAGAGACTTACTACCTAATAACTACTACTAGAATGAAAACTTGCATTTTCCAACTTGTACTTTTTGCACTGTTTTTAAGTATTCTAAGGTACATAGTGAAAATGGTGTAAATACATTCCTCCTAGAGTAACTGTTGTCTTTTAAGCAGCTGTTTTTCAAAGCACACCCAATGTTTTGGTATTGGAAAAGCAAAAAGAGTATTGCATCCACAGGGTTTCAACGTCAAATGGTTTTTTAATAAATAAGGTCCTGAAAGACAGAGAAGGGGGCTATTTGAAAAGCAGAGGACAGACAAGGGAGATGTGGTCACTTTGTGCAGCTGAATGGTCCTCTCACAGGTGTAGCATCACTTCACCAATAACCTTTCTGGGCCTGCTTTGTCTTGCAGTCTTGGTGAGGAGCTGCAGCACTGTCTTTGCCTGCTGTTCTCCCTTATTTCACTAGGGGACACATTCAAAGCACAATGCCAAGCCGGGTCCTGAAATAACCTTAATAGACCTAAACTGTGATGACGCCAGGAGCGTGACTGGGACAGTGACCAGCCAAGGGGTCTCCTTCCATTTCCACATGTCTTGTTTGGGGAAATGTACCTCATAAAATGCCATGGGAGCTGAAAGTTGATAGCACCCATCAAATAGCAAAGTGCCTTGTTTATTGTCCAAGCTCTCCCTAGCTGCAGTATCAGTAGACTTGGATGCCCTCGTTAAGCATTTATCCATTTGAAAGTGCTGCACTGTCATTAGTTTGATTGAAGTGGAGGCATGTGCTGCAGTGATTGGCCTAGATAGTATAAAACTCTGCGAAAATGCAAAGGGCTGGGAAAATGGTGCTGGTGAGTAAGTGAGAGCGTGCTATTACTATGCAAATTTTAGAGGAACAATCATCACCAAACAAAACTTTTCTGGTATGGATGCTGCTTTCAGCAGACTTAGAATCCAAGTTACAACCCAAACAGATTGAAGAAACTGCCTAACTCTTGTTGGCCTAAAATAACATCGACTGTAGGGCTTGCAGAACACATTTGTGCCTTCCCTCATCCCTACCTCTACAACCCCAAGATACACCTGAACATAAAGTCTACCACCAGCATCTTAAGAACCCTCTTACTGTAGCTGTACAGCAAGTTTATGCTGTGTTTGGGGAGCATCCTTGTCTGGATCTGTCCTGTGTTTTTTTCCACAGGGAAAATATCCTGGATTTACAGGCATTTTCCATCCTCATAGCCCTGACTCCTCTTTGACACCAGCACAGGTCACAGCACACCAACTTCTGCACCAATTACCAGACATAAAGCTTTGGAGAAGAAATAGGTACGTGGAACATTGCCAGAGACCTTGTTTACAGCCTCAGAGCTTTCCCCCCTCATTTTTGCTGGTTTTATTCTTTCCTTGTTGCAATGACCTACATCCTAAGTACATCCTTCTCCACCATTTTAGTATATACACCTATATCTCCAGGTCACTCCAGGCCACTCCAGGCATGTCTGAACAGCCTGCTTTCCCGGGGTGTATGATGACCTATGAATTTTGGGTGACCCCTCATGTGTGCTTGGCAAGGAGATTGTGAGGCATGAGATGGTGTATGAGATTTTGAGAGTATTTATTCACAGGCTAATTTTGGGTACGTGCACCATTATTTGAATCCCATTAGCTTGGCCCTTTATCCAGTGAGAGCAGGCAAGCAGATTAATCAGCCCTGGCATGAAGCAATATCATATGGCATATCAGCAAGAAGTCAGGTAGAAAAGTTCAAAGTATAGATGTGTCCTCACAAAACTTAATACACCATAGCTCATCCAAAGATTTTTGCACATGCCACTTTTTAAATAAATCCAGTCTATCTATCAAAAGTGAACATTGACTTGCTGTAGTTCACTGTGTGAATTCACTGTAGTTCACTGTCTTTCAGGTTTGTAAGAAAAGGGTAGTACAAAAGCACAAGTAGAATAAGCCGGCCATTAGGTAGCATTTGTCATGTGGCTCTGAATAACTGAGGAAAGCATGTGAGCAGCACATATGAGAGAGCTACAAAAGAAAGAAGGATCAGAAGGATGTTAGAGCTTCTTCCTCTTAAGAACTTATTTAACCCACTGCTTGTTTGTTTAATTAAGAATAAAAGATTACTGAAAGATCTCCATGGTTCTTGGATGATATATTAAGGATGTCTTAACTCAGCACTTTGGGCTGGTACCTTTGGACTGAATGCGGCCTTGGCATAATTGCAGTGCCTTCCACCAAGATGCATCCGATTACCACAGTGCTGACTTTGCCCTCTCTTCTTGAGGCCACATAACTGCGCTCGGTATGAAAGGAATGTATGAAGCAGAAATTAAATAGAAAGAAAGGTATGAATGCAGCTTCATGAATTTTATGCCACTCCAAATGAACTTGGAAAGATTTCTAGGCAAGCTTTTTAAATGAGGGACTATTAAGGCATTGGGTTTTTTATGTCTATCAGCACTGACCCTGATTTAGTATTTTCTGTATCACTTCAAACATCGTGATTCATAGGTGATCTGTCAGGACTTTCAGAGTAGCCTGTCCAACCACTTCAAGGTCACAAAGGTCTTGGAAACCAGATGTCCTTAATATCTGAATGTTAACAGTTCAGAAGAGTTTCTTGTCCACTGGTAACCTCACTTTGCCTCTGGTAACCTGATACGGATTACCTGACCAAAGATAATTTGCTTCATACGTAGAGGTGGCTATTGCCATATCTGGTGAAGACCTAAGATCCACCAAGGTTTGGAGCACTGTTTACTGTGGGAACAACTCTACTGCAGTATGCTTTAGGGCCTTTAGAAACAAATCAACAGGAGCGGAAAAAACCCCATGGCTCTGAGGGGGTCAATCACCCTTCCTCAGTGCTGTTTGCACGCTTCATGATGTGATAGGAGCCAGTGTCTATCAGCTGAGTCCCACTTTCCCCTTCTTGCCACCTGTGCTGCCCCAGATAGTTTTGCACCCTTTGCCTGAGTCTGTTGAATCCTCTATCTACACATCACAAAGCCCTTGATGCTCCTGTAAAATAACATAATGAGTATGTGAGACTGGATAGGCTCAGAACTGCTACCTGGGCTGGCAGCTCAAAGCAGAGCAGCTTGTCACTGAACAGATGGCAGGATTCGAAATACTGGGCTCCCTGGAGCCAGGGGCTCGAGTCCCAACAGGGCCAGTTCAACTCCCTATTCCCAGTTACTGCACTCCACATATCTTCCTGTCTCTAACCCTTTAGATAAGACCTTCACATCCTGAGGCTGTGCCTGCTTAGTATGCCTGCAATACCTTTTGAGGTACTTTTGGTGAAAGCTGGGTTTTCCCCAGTGGTTTGGGGTAATGTTTGCACCAGGAATTATCCAAATATCTAATTGACAGGAATCCTAGACCTCCTGGGGAGTAAATTTGCTGGGGAGGTATTCAACAGATAAGATATTCTGCCACGTATATATCAATATTTACAATTTCTAGGATCAAATCTGGAGTCTCACTGAATAACTGGAAGAAAACACACATATTTTGACAGTGCTATGTAAGCACTTTGGGCCTAAACTCTAATTTATAATGTGCTTTGGGATTAAAGGTGTCCTATAAATGTAAGATAATTATTAGTAACAGTATCACTGCAAGTCCCAAAACAGTGAGTTAGGAACAGATACAGAGTATTCTGCATGTTTGTCAAACCAAATATAAGCGCTATAAGAGACCAAGTATTTCGTGTCTTTTATTGGAATGAAGCAGAGAAGCAGTATGAACAAACATGATTAAAAATACCCTCTGGATTACATGTACCCCCGATTGCTCTTGCAAGCCAGATATCAAATTTTGCACTGTTTTCTAGGGGTTGATTTTTACTCTATAGTCTTCATCTGATTTTACAGACAGCATTAGCTCAAGCTTATTACATTTGTAACAGGATACAAATACCCCACCATTAATTTAATTTTATTTACGTTTCAGAGTTATTCAACTGGAATAAATTGAACACAATTTGATTGAAACTGTCTTGCAGGACTGACTTTAGACACATTCCACAGGAGTGCTTTATAAATAATGGCAGTATTTGGTACGCAAAAGACAGGCTCAAACTGAAGGATTTGCAGGAGTTGCTGTCTGATGAGGGAAAAGCAACGTTGCCCTGTTAGAACAGAGCTAAACTGAACACTTCTTCTCTGGAGCCCACTTTTCAGAATCTGCATCTTCAGAAGAGACCTCAGCTGGAGACCCTGATGACCATACACCTCTAGATCCTACAGAAAGTAGTTGCTAATTTGGGTGTTTCACTAGGACAAAAACATCAGGACTCTGCTAAACTGTCAAGTGAACCTTGATGGAACAGGAATGAGGAATACCAATGTCTGTTTTGTAGTGGCCCTTAGAAGGCCCAGTCAATGATGGAGAAGCTGTTGTAAAGACACTTAGCAGAACTAAAAGACCATCCCTACCTTCCAGATGTATGTAAAGGGCAGCAGGTGCATCTGGGCAGACAGGGCAGTGGGTAGTGTGATTTGACTCCTCTTTGTCAGTACGATGGAGAGTGGCCAAACTGCTGGCAAGCTTTTCACAGGCAGCAGAGTAAAGGAGGGTTTTCAACAGAGATTTAGAAAGGTAGTGAGGGTATTTTGCTGCTCTTTACCAATATTCCTCCAATTTACAGCAAGGAAAAAAGCACAGAAGTTGTTTCTATAAAAATGTTAACAAGTGAGAAGTAGAGACTGACAGAATGATGAGAAGGAGATGACACTGTCATAGCAAAGAAGAGCCCTTTGTCAGGGTGGGAAGGGGCTTGACAGGAAAGATAAATAGCTTGTGTTTGATGGAGTAAAGAAGAGGAATGTAGTAGAGAGGAGCAAAAATGTGTAAAATCCTCAAAGTGATGGATTAAGAGGATGATCCTTATAGCAGTATTTTGCAGGGATGTGAACAGACTGAAATTACACTTGGCAAGACCAAAGAGAAGGGTGTTTCAGTAACCAAAATGAAAGACAATTGAATTTTAGCCAGGTTAGATAAGGCCATCTGATGCTTTTTAACTGGAAGGCTAGGCTACTAGCATCATCTTTCTTATCTTGCCTGGAAGTGAAAGGAAGAGTTTTGGATAAATTTTTCCTTTTGATTATTATTGGGTTTTGTTCCAACTTCTGACCGCCTGCAGCATCCATGAAACAAATCCATTCACATGCGTGGGAGATAGAATCATAGAATTGTTTAGATTGGAAAATACCTCCAATATCATCAAGTCCAACCATTAATACAACACTGCCAAGTCCAACACTAAGCCATGTCCCTAACTGCCACATCTACACAACTTTTGAATAAGTTCAGGGATGGTGACTCCATCACTTTCCTGGGCAGCCTGTTCCAATGCTTGACAACCCATTTGATGAAGGTTGTGGGATCTTTGGTGTTTTTCCACCTCTCTGCCTAATCTTGTATAAGCCCTGAATGAGAATTGGAAGGCAGTACTGTAACGACAGGTAAGTGAGATTTGTTAGTACTGATTTGGTGGCACTTAATAGGTGGCCACTCAAGGTCAACCCCTTCTGGAGCAAGTGGAAGATAAGGATTTTGTTTCAGACCACAGATATTTTTGTGATCTGTCATAGCAAGATATCTGATCATAAAGAAATAGAATTGCCACACCGTACCAAACAAATGGACCGTATAGTTTAATAATCCTGCTGTGATAGTGCCTGTTGAAACAATTCAGATTAAGTACAGGGAACCCAGCAGAAGACAAGTTGGGAAGGACTTGCCAAAAGGGGAAGTTTCTTTTTAATTCTTATCAGTTAGCAACTAGCCTAGGCCCTGAAGCAAAAGGGCTTATATCCTTCCATAATAAAAGAAAATATGTATTCTATTTAACGAGAACACCCCCAATTACATTATCCATATAAATGTCTAATCCTTTTTTTAAAATCCTGCTAATCTCTCAGGCTTAATGTTATCTTATGGGAATGAGCTAATTAGGCCTTGTATAAAATGCATTTCCTTTTAACAATTTTATATTTGCTGCCTTTTATTTCCATTGAATGTCCTCTTGTCCTTGTATTCTGGAAGCATGAATAGGTACATCTATTTTTCCTTCTTTCTACTACCCACACATTTCACATCCTAGTCAGGGACCTCCTCTCTGAGGTATAACTTTCAGTGTTTCCAGAAACACCATATTCATGTCATTTAGCAATTTCTGCTACTTGTATCTGAGAGCCTTATTCAGCATCCTGGCCAAACAGGAAACCAGAGCAGGACAAGAGGATTGTGCCATTGACTCAACCCCAGGGCATTACTGTAATTGCAGGCTGGTTTGTCTCACGCTCTGGGTAGACTTGCATTATTAGCACATTTGAGCAGCCCATTATGCCTTGTGCAGGAGAATCTGATGCACTCTCTCCTGTGGTACCCCAGTTCCCTTCCTGAGGCATTACAGTTCAAGCAAAACCCTGCAAGTGCCATCACCCCTTCAGGAGGCACTGTCCTGCACCTGTCAGCGTGGGAAGGGGCCCTCCACCACCTGCACACACAGGATGCCTCTGTCATTGCTTCATCTTCTCTACATATGAGGAGACTCCGTGGCAATGTCTGATCCACCTCTAACACCTCACCTTACCCTCCCTTTTCCAAACTGTTAAATAGTAGCCACAGCAGGGATTAAGGAGGGGTCTTGCTAGCAGTCTTTACCAATTTGAAAACCGAACACTTAATCCTGTGCTTTGTTTCCAGCCCTTTTGCAGGTGTTTGATGTTTCCTCCTGTGACCTTTTACCCACCTGGCCTTTTTAACAGTATTTTGGTAGGGGGTTTTGATACATTTTTAAATGACCAAATAAAATTTGACAATTTGTTCACATCCTATACAACCCTGCAGTGGTACTGGAGTAATGATAGTAAAACTTGGTTCTTGCTAGAATATAAAGAACCTGCATGGAGCAAAATATAGAAATTGTGAAGGATTTCTATATTCTGGATTCAGTACAATATTTCTTCTGGCTCTCATCCAAGCTTCTCCACATTGATTTTATTTTTTTTTTTCAGAGCTTATACAGGAAGCCAAACAACCTTTACATTGAACCCAGAAGTAAACTGATCATAAGCCAAAGATGAGTCCTCTCTCTGCAGCTATCTGAACCATTACAGCAGCATTTATTGAGTGTACCTTTATTTTTCTGGTTTTAATTTGCAGTGTGCTGACAGCTCCAGAAAGATCCTTCTTAATGGACTTTAATAGCGGTGCAGCACTAAACTTATATAGCACCTGCCACACCAAGGTATCCCAGCAGACTTCCCAAATAATAGAGTTTAAAGCTTCTGCTTTCACAAGCCAAAGGAAAGGCTCAAGAGAACAAAATTAGGTTTGGCTTTTAAAATATCGACAAACCTGACATTATTAATTTCAAGAGGCAAATTCATCACTACTGGAATCGATTGCAAGGGAGAAACCAGGGGAGGGTCGTCAGAGACAGCATTGGTCAACTTACAGCCACACACCTGGATGGTAACCCAGGAATGAAAACCTTTCTTCAATGTGCAACAATTGCATGTTTACAGCTGCATAACCTAGAGTAATTAAAATAAGTCATCCAGAAAAGCAACAGAAAGTCTGAAGTCAGACTTGCCCTGTGTCATTTTGAGCTTTCATGCAGTACCTTCTATGCAACAGTTTCAAAGCATTCTACAACTACTAATGGATTATGCCTCCCTGATACCAAAAGCATTATAGGTATTGCAAACTACAACATAAAGATCAAACGATCTGTGGAAATTAATTCATAATAGCACTAATAGCAGAAACCCAGGAACTTGGGTTCTCAGATTCTACATCTACCTCTTAGTCAATGAAGCTTCCTGAATCTCCAAGAGGGCCATGTATCACATGCATGACTTGTGTTTCACTTTGGTCCTAATTCTAAAAATGGTTGTCTGTGTACTATTAAGACTAAGATAACATTAATAACTATATCTTTTAAAGCAGGTGTCATTTCCATTCATCAGTAAGATTTCATGCTTTTAAATCCAAGGAAGCAGGAGAAGAACCAAACCTTGTGTTTTCTGAGCAGAACAGTCTTTCAGCAATAAATGAAACAAGTTAGAAACATTTTGCAGACCACCTGAAGCAAGAATACAAGGAGATGCTGAAATGTTTAGAACATTTATGAATACAGTTGAACAGATCCTGGTAAGAGATTTTACCTCGTTTCAATGGAATAGTAAACCTACTTCCTAGCTATCTGCATAAGCTGATGAAAGCTGCTTCTAAACTGTGGCTGCAAAGTTCAAGACAGGTAACACTTTCCAGTAGAAAATAGGGCACATGCTTACTGAACATTACAGTCAATATATACTTACTTTTTGGTTCCATATCTTTCAAAGTTAAATGCATCTTCAACTGATTACAGCTATTTTCTTATTCTTATGTTGCTTATCACATGTTTAATAAATATGTAAGCACAAGTTCCAGCTCACAAGCTAGTAGTTCCCATTTGAAACTCCTGAAATACTTTTTTTAATGATGGCAATAAATGCTTTTGATTCAGACAGCATAAGTAACTGCGGCTTGTAGATATTATGCAGATCTGAGCTTGGAAATAAGGCATTTTTGTTTCTCTGCTATAAGATTGTCCTCCATGATTTTCAAACCATTCTCAGACATTTTGCTGCCAGGCAAAAGGTGACATGCAAAATAAGCTGCTGGAAGGAAAGGGTATGACTGGGCAAAAAGTATGCACAAAAAAAGGCAAAAGGAGCTCTTCTCTGAAAGAGAAAGTTTATAACCAAACTCAGGCAGTTGAAGAAAAATTGTCTGGGAATTTAAACTATTCTTATCATCCCACATGTGAACTCCACCATTCCCCAAGGTCATTCCCACCTTCTGCCTCCTAGGAAGTCCATTACAATCCTTTTTTTGAGTGACTATTGAAGGTGTGAGGAGGGATATATCTCTGACTGAGCTCTGTCTAGCTAGGAAACAATTTACGCCTTTGCACCTAATCCACAAATTTGCAGCATGACTTCTTTACACCTACAGGCAGAGCATCTGACTCAGGAAACCAAAATGCTAAACTGGTGCCCTTGGGCTGTCCTACAGTTGTTTGGTGTTAGATTAATACAGCTGGGTAAATCAGATAACTAATATGAAAATCTGTTTTCAGATTTTCATATTTCTGTTCTCAGATTTTAAGGCCCAGTTCTGTCACTTTAAGAAAATATGAGAGTACTGTCAGTGCTATCCAATGAAGAAGGTACTTCTCTGGGTAAAATAGATCCAAAATATGAAGTATTAGTGGTAATTCCTTTCAGCATTTGGATGGGAAAATGATGAAGAGATGTATTGTACCAAACTCCTAAGCACCACAAAGACACAGCATAAAATATGAGGCACAGTGCAGAGCAGAGCTCCCCTTGGCTTATACATTAGCCCGCATGAGCCAGGAAAGAGGCAGTATAAAAAAAAAAAAGGTGTATGCTACCTTTCATATCCAAAGCCAGGGCAAATAGTCATCAAGAAGCAGTTTAAATGAGTTTAGGATGGGTCATGAACAGCAAAGGGGACAAAGAAAACTGACAGGTATTTTATAGGCCTGACACGTGTAATTGAGTGTGCCTTCCTGAGAGATGCTACCACTCAGGCAGGGAGTTTGGTGTGGGACTGAGAAGCAGCATTAGCACCTTGCAGGGAGGGGAATGGATGATCACAGCTTTTTGTTAGGTTTTATGTGGGGTTGGCAGGGCATGGAAAAGCAAGAGGGGGGAGAGGAAGCTTAACGAGTAGGTACTTTAGCCTGGGGCTTTTAGTGGTTTTTTACCTCTAGAAGATTTTATGTGTTTCATTCAGGTGTCCAGTACTGCTAGGAACTGTCAAAACATGAACTACAAAAGCAGTTCTGCCTTGATAAAGTTACCAGCCAGGAATAGGGAGCCCAGAACAGATCAATATATAATGTGGGAGTCATCGGCAAACCACCTGCTTAACCAGTGTCTAACAGCCTGTCTCCAGAAATAGACTACATGAGACAAACATGGATGTAAGAGATTCTGCAGTAAGTAATTATGGATTAAGGCACAGCTAACTACCGATAGTTTGTCTCTCATCCATTTCTGTACCGCCTCACCTATGACTGCAATTTTCACGCATTTTACTTCAAACTGTATTTTCATCCTCCAGGAAAAAAGCTAGCCATAGACCTTTTTGCAGGGGTATAAATTAGAGCCTAGGTTTCAGTGTAAGCTGAACCCAAACTGGACACAGCTGAAATCTAGACAGCAGAGTTTAATTTTAGTAGTCCTTCAATGCTACCACATCTCCTAAGCCTGTATTTTCCAGACTCTCTATCGCCTCTCCTTTTCCTCCAGCTTACTAGAAGCCACCTGCTTGTTTCTAGCAAAGCTGAAACCCAAAATATCACAACATGCTCCATTTCTTCATCGCTCAGCTCTCTTCAGCAGCCTGAAAAGGCACTACTCGAATGGGCTGCTTGCTGGGCTGAGTGCTCAGTCCTGGGTACTCACTGGTGAGAGAAGGGGAAGGAACGTGGTTTGGCTGGACACGCTGGCACCTGCATGAAAACAGACATGGGAGGATGGCAAATGAAAGGCTTGTGCAGATGTATGTCTTGCGTTGGGGCAGGTTAAATACAATTAGACCATCTCACTCTCTGCTTTCCAAGGCAATGTACTGCAACAGCAAGAGCTGCCATGGGGCTGTCCCATGGTGAGGTGACTGGCTAGGCACACGGACAAGTGTTGATACAGGATCAAAGAGGAGAGAGTACAGAGTCCTTGGGAGAGCCCTTGGCAATAGAAGGACCAAAAAAAAGCAGGAATAGACCTTGGGACAGATTGTGTGATTAAGTGGAGCTGGAGATAATTGTGTTTTAAAGAGCTCCTGGGGAACGAGCTGAGAATAAATGCGGCAGAAGGGCTGGCTCTGTAGCTATGTATATAGCTATCGATGCATTTTTTAGCATGAAAGAGGAAATGGAGAACCATGGCTTCCATGAGTAAATTTCTTTTAGCAGGTCAGTGCACTGTTAGACAGATGTGCCAATACTACTGCTGTAACATTGTCCCATACAGGCCTTTACAAGCCCCAAGGCTATACTGAATGAAAACATTAACAGGAATACTAGTCCCCAGAGGTTACTTGTTCATAGCCTGCTGTTTGGGAATAATGCAGGAAGCTGGAGATAATTTTGTCACCATCTTCTTCAACATTACCTGGATGTTCACCCCAGTTATTCCTGACTGCATGGTTACTTTTTTTTTTTTAAAACAGAGGAGAAACTTGATGGAAGCTCTGATATACATAAGTAGGATAAATGTTCAACAGCTGCTAGCTAGCTCTCCCTATTAATTCATACAATGATCAGTCAACAGGCACTGAAATCTCCTCTCTGAAGAAGTAGATGTTTTTCTATCAAAAGCCCAAGGAAAGTTATCCACTCTCTTGTTCAGGGATCCACAGGAAAATGTCACCCTTGCAAGGATTCCCTAGGCTGGAGAAGCAGCAGAACAGCCATGGCAATGGGCCCTACATCTGATTGCCTTAACATTTCAAGCTACTCTACTCCCCTTACCATTTTTTCCTAGGTTTGTTTAATGAAACCACTTGAAACCATGACAATAGCATAGGTGTGGCTGCTACTGGTAACCGGGCTACTAATATTTTTAAACAGGCTAAGCAATTAAATACAGGCATGCTTAGTAAGCAGAAATACTAACTTGTGGCCACATGTACTGTAGGACTTATAATAGGGTTTTCTTTCTTTCTCTACACAAAGAAATAACATGCCCTTTCACTGTTTTGATAGGACTTGTCACCTCAGCCTGGCTAAGGAAGCCATTCTGACCTTTCAGCGAGAGATTCGTGATGCAGGGAGAGGGATGCAAACAAACTCAGAGGGAACAAGGTGCAAAGACAGGCTTTGTTCATATGCCTGAGTACCAGGAGGAGGAGAGGGACAGGGAGAGAGGAGCAGGGGGACGTACACAGTATATAGGGCGAGTATAGAGGGAACAGGGTGAACAGCAGCAGCAGAAACTTGAATGGTTCATAATTTAAAAGGCCATTAAGTGAAAACCCAAGGTATAACACTTGTGACAGTACAACCTCCCACCGCAGCAACCAAACACATTCCGTGCAGTGCCTGACAGTGGGTGATGCTGGTGATGAATTCCCTTCAAACAGTCAAAAGTCCCTACTCACTGCCTTGTCACTCTCTGTCACCACAGGAGCAGACCAGGTAGTGAAACACTGCTTGGTGTCACAGGTCCTTTACACCAGATGTGCTTCTCTGTTTCATTCTTGGTTATGCATCTGTATATACATGCTGCAGAAAGAAGCAAAAATAAGGAAGTTGTATCCAAAGCTTTTATTAAAACATTAAACTCTTTTCTAAGTATAAAAAGGAGGGTAACATCTTACTCTGCCCTCAAAAGCTGTATACAGCATCACATGCCCTCATTACAGAGGTCATTCCAAGTTGTCCATCTTGAGGACACTGGTTACCCCTTTGACACATTGGTCCAGCCACAGTGCAGTGAGTGCTTTTGCTGGCTGTCCACACATGTGTGCAGACTAGCAAGGCTTTGAACTCCTTGCTGGAGAACTCTCCTGATCTGCTCGCAGATGTTGTGCAGATGCAGTGTGCTGCAGTAAAAATGAGTTGCATCCAGTGGGCTATGCTAGCAGAGTGGCAATGCCTTCAGTGCACCAGATGTGCATACTAGCAGCAGCTCAGCATGTATAAACCACCTGCTCCCAAGCACTTTGATTTTGGCATTTAACTTCTGGAACCAAAGCAATGCAGTCTGCTTTTCTTTAAAAAGAGATACTCAGCTTGCAGTTTCAGCAGTGCAGGGTCCCTTGCCTGGTTGCTGCAGCCTTTTTTCTCAGAGCAGCTAAGGGCCAGGTGAAAGACCCTGGGTGTGAGTGCAACTATCTCCCTCTCTGCAGTAAATACGCATGGCCAGAAAGTGCTGGAGTAGAAGTGAGAGGGTCACATCTGTGGTCTTCCCGAAGTAGGGAGGTGATGTGCCCATCCTAGAAACCCAGGAGGCACCACTGAGAATGAGTAACAGCTATCGACACCTAACTTGTGTCACCTTCTGACCCCAGAAGTGAACGAGCTCACTTGAAGGAGAGTACCGCCTACTAATTGCAGGTAAGAACAGTACTTCACTAATAAGCACAGGCAGCTCGCACCACAGAGCTCTTGTCTAGAAATTGTCTTCAAAAGGTGGTAGAAATTTTTGAATTGGGTTTTTCAGGCTTTTCTTTGACACCAGGAAAGCAGAAAGCTTTCTTCCCTAGAGAACTGATTAGAAATAGGCCTACGCTGACATGGTCTTAATCCAGCCTTGACTATGAATAACAGAATAAGAAATCAAAGCAGTTCGTCCCAGATCCCATTTTAAGGTCTTGAACTGTCACATTGTTTCAAAAATAGGCGTTATTACAAAGCCACTGTGCCAGCTTTTCCCTTGGTCTCCTTAAACCTCTCACGATTACTCCTGCTGGGGGGGTTAATAAAGAAATGAGTAAACTCATCAGGCAACACAAGTGACAGTCCCAGCAACACCAACCACCTTCAGGAGGCTAATTGTGACAGTAAAGGCTTGAGGATCCCTGCTCAGAAGTCTCCCAGTTTACGTATTGCTTCCTCTAAGAGCAGGCTGATAACTCCCCTTTTCCTATCCTCTTATTACTCCTTTCTCCATTGCTAAGGTTTCTGCCTGTGGTATTTCACTGAGGTATTTTCAGCCTGTTAACCACAGACCTATCCCCATGTGCCACCTCCTCCTGTCAGCAGCCTTCAAGATGTACCCTATAACCTGTTCTTCTGTTGAAAAGTTGTCTGTAAAATGCAATAATCCTCCTGAAACCCATATGCAAACCCCAATAGCGACTTATCCTCTCTTTCCCACAAGGATAGGGGTGGTTTAGACACACATGATCATCCACTGTTTCATTTCTGTGCCAGCACACAGCTGCAAACCTGAGTGTAGGTATTTGCACTGATCTTCTAACCAGACTCTTACTCCATTCACATCCTCAATTTGTCCTACAAATACACACATGAGTAGCCCATACAGGCCAGACTCACTGCTGAAAGATGGGTTTGAGAAGCTGGAGAGCTAAGTAGAGTGAAGTTAAGAAGCTGCAGTGAGTTTGTTTCCATCTCCTCTCCTTGTTCAGGATCTTTACATTCCTCACCCATACATAAACACTGACAGCAACTTTCCCTCTCACCTGCTCATAAGAAGTCCTCCCTCTCAAAGCTGAGTGCGACTCTGGGACCACCTGTGTACTTGGTGTGTGTGTGTTACAGGCTATGCAATCTTGGATGGAGAGTCCCAAAGACTTTGAGACAAGACTTACCATTCCTGCTGCTGTGGGAAGGAAAAGGATGGTTGTTCCTTGTGCTATGGGGAGATATTACCCAACCCCCCTCCCCCCAGCAGTGGCCCCATACCATACAGCTCATCCCTCTTTTTGCACTGCTGGTAGTATCAACAGACTTTGCAGGAGCAAAGTATGGATTCACAGCTGCTCACACTGGGGACTGTGGTCATGAACTTCAGGTGCTGCAGCTTCTCACTCACCCAGTCTGCTCTGCACTTTCTGTCTCAATTACACTAGATTTCTGTCTCACAGCTGGGCCAAGGTTTCTCCCTGTGGCTGGTACCTTGTTGAAGCATCGCCCTAACTGCTTCTTCACTTCCAGATTCTGGGTCCTAACTCTCACAGTTCCCCAGAAACCATTCTTTCACAGCTTGCTGCTCTGATTTTTTATCTGTTGCTTTGCTGTCTAGGTTCTCTTCAAATTTCTTGGCTGACTGAAACAAAATGGAATAGTCCTGGCTTCAGCAGCAGCCTGTTAAAGTGAAATGCTTTGCAGCTTGACAGAGGGAGGTACAAAGATCCCCTGCTGTGCTTCTAAGGACAATGCAAAGCCACAGCATTCTCCTTACTCATCTTCGAGGAGCACTGTTTCCTCACTCTATGGCATGTACCCCCGCTCATCCAAACTGGAGTTGCAGTTCTCCTCTTGGGGTGAAAGACTCCTTCAGATCTCAGCATTTTCAGCCCAGAGAGAGGAAAGCAGAGCACACCGCCCCAGGTGTGTCACTGCAAGAGGCAGGACAGAATGCTCCAGCAGCCCCTCACCAACTCACCTTCTCTTCCTCTCCATTATCTGTCCAAGGCCAATGGCTGCTCTCTTGGCCTGGGGACGGACTAAGCTGCTCAGAGCCACTACCTCCTCCACCCTTTCCTGCTTGTATTCTGCCATCACCTTGATGCAACAGGCAGAGTGGGAAACACTTGTGGCTCTCTGGAAAGCTGGAGGTGTCACTCTCAGCCTGGGATCAGAAAGCAGCACAGGTTTAACAGGGTGGGGCAGAAGGCCTGAGGATGACCTCAGCACTGGTCAGCCCAGCAGATGCTGCTGCATGGCATGACAGCTGTGGTTGGCTGCACAGCATTCCTGCCCACCAGCCTGCAAGTCCACTCGGAATGTGCCCAGCCATTTGCAGCCAACAGCTGTGGAAATGCATCTCAGAGAAAAGGCAAGGGAACTGAGCACAAATGTGGTAGCTCAGTTGTACGGCATAAAGGAAAGCTGTCAGTGTGCACACAGCAGGAGAAACTGTGCCATGGGTACAACTGTTAACACTTTAAACTTGTTTTATAACAGCGTCAGACAAATTTGAAACAGCTGCTCTGTATGCTCTTCATTTCCAGCGGCAATGTCTTTTTTTTTTTACTTGCTGTAAAAGAAATTGGTGCTACCGCTGTTTACAAAATTACCCGAGCTGCACTTATGACTTCTAACTTCTGATCTTCCTGTGATCACACGGATACTGTAAACAGCAAGATCAGGGTTTGCTCTCCTAACGTTGGTGCCACAGCCCTGAAAAAGCCAAATGTTGGATACATTATGGAGGGGAGAAGGCAGGGCAGCAAAGGAGAACTGTTGGCTTCCATTTCACATTCTCTAAGACCTTTTGTCATTGAACTACCAAACACTTTCTCATGCCGCCAAGCAATTAAGCCTCCCTGACACTGGAGCATTTATGGGGGAATTACCACTCATCTCGGCCATGCTCAGAAACACCAGGTCAGAAGTCAGAGAATTGATAAACCTTATTGAGGTGCCAGGAAATACGTCCCCAGGGCTGAGTCCCCAGGGCTGACATCTTCAGAGCAGTGAAGGAAAGAGCAGAAATAGCTTATATTTAAACAGATTGCTAGGGTCAGGCACCTTCCAATTCAATGAAGAGTGAACTATTTCATATTTATACAAGATGAGAGTTTTATAATGCTTGTTTATCTGTGCTGCAGTAGGACCCAGGAGACCTACGTGTAGGCAAGGTCCTTTTGTGCAAGGCATTATGAAAATGCTGAAGAGAAGCGAGGTAAAGAAAACAGAAAAATATGTAAGTATCACTAATCTTCTACCTTTCCATTTAACCATATTCTTTTTGCCTAGGCTCCTTTTTCAAAGGGAAGGACATGTATAGTCCTTTATTTCTTTTTATCCATGTAATTTATAAACCAAGTAGCTGCAGCAAAAATTATTTGAGACTCCATTGTCTAGCAAACCTGGACACTATGGCAGAGGAAGCAGATCCTGGGAGCTGATAAAGGAACATCCAAGGTATGAGCTCTGCAAGAGGGCACAGACTCTGCATTGGTTGCTATATTGGGAGTTGAGCAATGTGAATGCTATTACTAGATCTGCAGGTGCCTTCTTGTGTGACCCTAGGCAGCTTGTTTCACTTTCCAAAGCTGCTTTTCTCCTGGTAAAATTGCTGTAACAATGCTTACCTTTTTTTTTTTAAAAAAAGGGGATGGAGATCATTTGCTAAATAGAGCATTCAAAGGCTAAGAATGGTCTTTGCTGAGTCTGCTATCCAGCATCAGGAAATGCCTAGGACAATTTGATCATCATTACACAGTCATAAGTCTCATGGTTTCTAATAATAATGAAAGTTTCAACTTATATAGAACATAGAATCATTGCATCATTTAGGTTGGAAGAGACCTTTAAGATCATCATGTTCAATGATCAACCCAGCACTGCCAAGTCTGCCACTAAATCATCTCCCTAAAGTGCCACGTCTACACATCTTTTAACATCCGTAGGTTTATTTCCCTGTGAGTGATTTTAGTACTAGTCACTGTCACCCCACTGTGTGGAGTCACTGTCCACTTTTGTTTTCTAGGCATCCTCTCTCCTTTTATTAAATCATGTCTGATGTTATGATTTTTTATTTTAAGTATTTTATCTGGCATTTTTAGACTAGCCTAGAATGTTTGTTTAATTGCACTCCAATTTTTGCATTTGTGCTTTTCTCAAAGTGCCCTGGATTACACAAGGGGCACGAGGGTGAAGTAATACATGTGTGAAATAAATAAAAGTATTATTGCCTCTGGGTTAGTTATATTAATGTAAATTGCAACTGGTTGTGTTAAGAGTTTTCTCTTTCACCTTGGACCCTCCATCCAGCCATTAATTGCAAAGAAATGGCACTTTCTTAGTCACAGTAATAATAACAACAGCAATTTCTCATTTCTAAAAATGCCATCCAATAAAGATTCCCCTTTACCAGAGTGCCCATGAGATTGTTTCCGTTTGAGAGAACAAAACTGAGGCACAGAGAGACTTAAAATAACTAAAAGAACATCTAGGTCCCTATTCCAAATTCTGTGCTGGAACTATTGAAACCTGCCCTTTAGTTTTCAAATTTAAGTTTTATGTTTCAAAAAGACACAGCTACGAAAACCTTCTAATTTGCATGACTCATAAATTGTTAATTCATGGCTGGTTTGTTTTTTTTTTTTGCTTTGTCAACACAAGCAATGTTGAGAGCCAAGATGAGCTCAGCTTGCCTTCTTTAATCGGGAGACTTCCTCCAAGTAGCAAAGAAAGCTGAGTTGGATTCATTGAGGCCCAAGCCAGAGGCTAAGGTGCGGGCACTTCTCTCTTCAGACTGCTTGCACTGACACCTAACTTAAACTAAATGAATAAGCAAATGTTGAGACATTCAGCTGGATCACACCCTGCTATGCCAGGTGCATACAAAAACCAAGACATGCCTTCCAAATGGAGAAAATGAGATGAGCTATGCAGTGAAGAGGAGGCATTTGAAAGCCCAGCAGCCTTGGTCCTGATTCAGTCAGTCTTTGGGCGTGGTTCAGTCACCTTTTCTGGGGTCACATCTGTGTTGCTGACTTGCTGCAGGTTAATGCCTTCATGGTCTGTAGCCCATGCCCTGGGCTCTAGTGAATCATTGTAATTGTTATGCTATGGCTACAGCTCAGATGTGTCCTCTCCACTGCCCTTTCCCACATGCTCATTTTATTTTTCAGCCTCAATACAGGTTTTAACAAGAATGAACTTCCAAAAGAAAAGATTTCACCAAGAATATCTGCCTACTGGAGAGGAATAAAAAGTGGTGATTATTTCAATCAGTTCAAGAGTCTCTCTAACAGATTGGCATCACATGTGTCACTTTTATCATTTTATGGTAATTTAGATCTCGAGATGAGAAGGAAGACGTACAATACTTGTGACATTCTCCACCTGCTCCACTTTATGGTTGTCCACATGTACTTCAGTCGGGTAATCATGTTTATACTAAAATAAACCACCCCCACACATTCTGAATATATACAGGTACAACATTTTCAAGCATATATATAAAAATAAAAGGGAGCACTTGAGAAACAATGGTATTTTAATTGTGTGGAGTTTTGCTTTCCGATCCTGTGAGGTCTATTACCTCATCTAATCCTACAAAGGGGTCCTGCTGAGAACGAGACAGAAGCATCTCAGTGAGAGGTTAAAACCAGACTTTACCGCAAGAACATTTTCTGCATGTCCCAAGCATTCCTCCCATTAGAGACATCCCTTTTAAACTTTTACTAAATTCTGCGTGTCCTGTTTGCAAATATCTTCTATTTTTGTTGATAATTTTGATTAACAATGTATGGGTATCTGTGCCCAAATTGCCAACCAGTAAACATTAGGTTTTTCAATTATTTCAGTGTCTGCAGCCTGTATTTTGGGTGCTTTTCTCTGCATTCTCTGAATTGTCTGCAAAAAGATGCCTGCAGAAGAGCTGCAGGGCCACTAGAGTCTCATTAAGAAGAATTAGCAACTTCCCCATCTCTTTCATGCATTCAGATATTCAGAACTAAAATGACCTGAGCTGTTCCTGTTGTTATGTACTTAAACTGTTGCTCACTATTCCTGGCATCACTCTCCTCCAACTAAAGGGGTTTTTTCCCCCCACCTAATGTGTGTTTACAGTGGATATTTGCTTCCCATAAGGTTGAAACATGCCTTGCTGTATCTGGACCATATGACTTTCTGTGGATGAATATTCCCAGCCTCGTCCAACTACTATGCTGCATATCCCTGCACGTTTCCTAAGTGCTGTTTATCTATTTGTCTGTGGATGTTTATACGTTAGTTGAGAAAGCATCCAGGCTTGGACTCAGGATGCAAAAAGAAAAAGAAAATGTCAGTTATCACTGAAATTCCTCAGGGGGCCAGAGGCCTGGATCAAGAGAAGGTCTGTTGGAAGAAGAGCCCACACACTGAATGGAGGCTGTGATGCTCTGTTCATGACTGTGTTAATTTTAGATCAGCTGAACCAGTTTTCTCCCTTTCAGCCTCCGAAGAAGCATCGCACAGCGGTACTTCCCCTTGCTGCCACATTGCAACACAAAAATACACTTTCTGGTGGTTGCAAGTGGATGGATATGATTAGAAGACACATGACACATATCAAAACATTACAGGGTTTAGAAAAGCAGGTACGGGTTACCACACTAAATTTTCAGGAAACAATGCTGAACTGATGCCTCAATAATTTAAATTTTGTGTTAAAAATGTAGAAAGTACCACAAATATATAAAACCAGTGTTGCAGAAGTCATACTTAAAAAGAAAAAAAAGACCAAATCCATCATTTCAAAGCACACACGCTTCCCTGCTCTCTGCCCCACAGTATTCAACTGCACTATAATCCTCAAGTCCACCATGTATGTGTGACCTCAAGATTATTTCTCCTTAGGGCATTAGTAGTAGGCAGAGTTAGAGTTGTTCATGGATATTCACTGTCATCATGCTTAGTATGTGTTTGCTTTGTGTAGTAATATTATACCTAAACTCATGCTTTTCTTGTGTTTAACTTTGGAGTGAATTACCACACCCCTGTAGGGTTTTTAAAAATCTGAACTGCTTGGCAAACTAGAATTTTGACATCATCCCAACATACCTTTACAAAATCATGAAAGCTTCATTTGCAATGACACAAGAGTACTGAGCAGAGAGAATGCTTCTCCACAACATTTCCAACACTTGAAAGCTAACTCAGTATGAGCTTACTTTAATAGCAAATACAGACATACTAAATCATCTTTAAAAAGCCAGTGTGTACTCCTTACCTGAGGGGAATTTACAGCCTCTGGCAGTAGCACAGGTAGCCAGCACGAATGGGACCATTTCAATTTCCAATTGACTTACTGGCTTAAAGGGCTGAGTTAACGAGGCCAGGGAGTACTCACGTACTCACCTCTCTGCTGCCTCAGCAGCTAAGCATTTTCCTCAGAGAGCTGTGCCAAAAGGAAGCCCTTGTGCTTCGGTGCACAGGGTGGTCTGGAGCAACAGACACTTTAGAGAGGGCGGGCAGTTAGACCAGATAATGTTCCATTTCCAGTCTCACACGCCGTGACCTTACAGCATCCAAAGTGGCTGCTGAAGAACAGCAGTGACTGGTTGAGCTACTGAAGCATTAATGGGGCCCACTTAATGCATCAACCAGGAGTCAGGCAACCCCAGACTCTACGTTTTTAATAAAACCAAGATCATTAGCAATCTGGCATGAATTAGCCTCTTCAGAGGAAGTCTGTCCCCATGATTTCAAATAAATTCCAAATTTTCATTAAAAAGTTTTAAGTGTGTGTGTATATGTATTTTGTTATTACTTTTCTTCTGTCAGGAATTAATTTGATAGTAAATTCTTTAAGAACGTTAATATCAAAATCAAAATATCTTCGGCAGAATTAATTAGTTGTTCACAAAAATCTACATACTCTGGACTTTGCTACAGATGTTCATTATTTTCAGTGTTTAATAACCTTGGTTTTAAGTGCAAAGCAGAAATCAAAGTATTAAAGAGGTAACAGCATGTCAGGAATACTTCAATATTCCACCTTCTTTATTGCCACACCGGTATTTTTCCACACAACATTTTCCACTCAGATCAGAAAGCAAACTCTAGCAGGGGAGGCAGCAATATGTCCTCTTCCGAGACAAAACCAAGGTACAGTGAGTGCAGGACTGTAGCTTGCTCAACACCACTGGCTAACCAGCACCAGAAGTACAAGCCCCATTACTCAGCCCTCAAGTCCAGATGCTGGAAATTCCCCTTTCCTTTCCTGTCCGTCAAAGGGCGGCAGCCAGCAGTCACTGAGCCTGCTGTGCTCTCCCCCCCCCGCCATACCTTACCTCCTCAAGACCCCAGAACGGGGCCAACACAGGCCAGCCGGAGCGGCCTGCCTTCTCCCGGCTTCAGCCAGCCCTCAGCTCAGCGTCCTCGAGCAGCAAGTGGTGTTTGCCACGGGCGAGGGAAGCCCCGGACACGTCACACACCTAAACGGCTTTATTTCGGATTGAGGGAACGCAGGGACGCACATCTACAGAATAAGCAAGAAAAGAGAAGGCCCAACGTCGCCCTCGGGGCCTCCAGGCCTCCCTCCAAACGGAGCCCCGGGAGAACAAGTCCCGGTCCACGCCCCGCACAGCACCGGAGCCCCTCAGAGCCGCCCGGCTGCCGGGGAGAGACCCCGAGTGCGCACAGCCCGCTCACCCCGGCACACTGGGCTGGCAGCGACCAGGACCAGTGAAACACGTTCAGTATCCCCGTGCGCGAAGCAGCTCCCGGTGACCGGGAGCCCCGGCAGGTGCCGGCCTGGCCCCCCCGGGACCCGCTCCCACCGACTTCCGCGTCGGAGCCCCTCTGCGCATGCGCGGCGAACACCGGTACCCGCACCCCGCCGGTCGTCCCTGGCTGTACCACTGTGCGCCCAACGTGTGGGTAGAGGCAAAACAAGGCGGCGGCTCCAGGTCCGCGAACCTCAGCTCCGCCTGAGCCTCCTCACAGAGAATCCTATTCTCGAGCTTATGAGCGCCTTCCAAACTCGCTTCTCACCTAGTTCCCGCACTCGATCCAACCCCACTCCCCCCGGGGATGTGCTATGGTATATGCCGCTCCCAGCTGATTCGGTGGCTTGACGAAACCATCGCGCTCAGGACGGGGGGAGCCAAGGTGCCGGAGGGGGA
>NW_021940864.1:18137711-18174465 GCF_001715985.3 Manacus vitellinus | reverse complement strand
CAGGCTGCGCTCCGGGGCCTGCCTGCGGCTCCTCACAGCGCAGATGAGTAATGCGGGCCCCTGGCTGCTCTGCTGGGTGTCCCTGACACATCCCTGCCCTGCGCCTGGGGACGGGCAGCTCTCCCTGCAATTCGCTCAGGGCAGCGTAGCTAATAAAGGGAAAAGGCTAAGGATAACAACATACTTCTTTCTCCACCTTATGAAGGAGAGGAGGTTCATTATAGATAAGGTCCTTGTTAGCTGTTGGCTGATCCCCTTTTAGGAAGAAGGAAGTAGGGGTCATTCCTTTTTGCCTAAGGTGAAAAAAAGGAGTAAACCAGTTCCTTGCTAAACTACCACCTCTAGGGTCGTGTCTGTTGAAGATGTTTCCATTAGTGGTTTGGGTTTTTTTTTTGAATCAGATATATCATGGCAGATGGTATACTGGCAGATATGATCATAACGTATCTTTAGTGTCTATCGCACAAACATTAGTCCCTAATGTTCTTATTTATGGAAAATTCAAAGAATACGTGACTAAATAGACTTTTGAGGGCCCACCTGAGATTTACACTTGTCTATGATTGTACCTTCTTGGGATTTATGTTGTGCAGTTTAAGGTACTCTGGGGAAGTGGAGGCTGAGAGAAAAGAGGTACAATAAGAGTGATTTAGTGATGTCACTGTACATTTGGTTGGTTTATTGAAGTGGCAAGATTTTAAATGAAATCCCATTTTTGAGTTATGACAGAAGCCTGAACTGCAACAAATGCCATGGCCCTGTTGGGAGTGATCTTGCAAGACAGATTATAAATATACGGTAAACTATTTTGTTTATTTTTGTTTTGTTAGGCCTCCATATTTGGGCCTGATATTTACTGTAAAGCAGTGGAAGGCAGTTTCTGCTATCTCTAATGTAGTGTACTGACTTTTGCAACATGATATTGATGGGAGAGTTGTAGAAAGTTGAAAGTGAACTTTTTCTTTGGGCTGAACTTCTTGGCTAGTTCAACGTGTTGTGATAATGAGAAAAAAATCTGGTGCTTTGTGTTCAAGGATCTGCTTAATGGTGACAGGAGACTCTCAAGAAAACCCATTGCCTTCAAAGCTGATTTATTTTTTTCTTTTTTAAACATGTTTCCCTCAAGGAGATATCCAAATGGTATTTTTTTGCCCTCTCCTTTTCCCCCCCCCCCTTCAGAATGTCATCCAGGCAGTGTTGTTTATTTGAATTATAATTTTGAAAGATAGCACTGTGGAAAAGCCCTCACTTTTTCCACTGATACAATGAATAATCTATTTTTCAGTCTCTTTAAGTATCTACCAGGTACATTTCAATACACAGTGGCAAACTCCATATCTATTTTTCCCCTTTAAATAAAACAAACAAACCCCCAAACTGTACTGTCAGTTTCCAGAGTTAGTTGTACTTCTCAGTCCTGAAGAAACTCAAGTGTCTACATGACCTTATTTACCTAGGCCTTGCTAGTGCTTGAATAGATCCTCTGGTAAATCAGTGCAGACATGCCCTTCTCGTGAAGTTGCGTTGTCAGGAGTTCTTAAGAGGTTACAGTTTTATACCAGCTTTCTGAAGAAAGTAAGTCATGATAACAAAAAGAGTGATATTCATCTGAAGTTGAAATTCTGCTCTAGTTGTCAGCTAGGGTTATTACCCGCAACGTGTCTTAAGACAGCATCTTATTTGTGACTTTCATGTCATCTTTATGTCTGTCAACTCACGTTTTGGAACAACAGGGCCAGGACATTTAAAGCTATGAAGAGTTCTTAAACTTGTAATTTAATGTAGTAGTTTCCATTAGATTTGTAAATAAAGTAATGTAGAGGAGTAGTATTTCTTTATATTTCCTGGTCCCCGTCAGTGCAGTGGTTGAGAATCTTTTCATAGTTCTTCTTGAGTGAGCCCAAGTCATGTAGGCAGCAGAACAACTCTGTGCCTGTGGGTGAAACAATAAGGACTAGATTTTATCAAGCGTAAAAGATGATGCCTGTTTTTAAAAGTTGATTTTATGTGATGCTTAACCAGGACTGTTTGTAGTAAGATACACACTTTCTTCAGTAAGCCACAAAGATAGGAGACATTAGGAAAATACTGAAAGAAGCATTAAAATGAAAGTGAAGTGTGGGTTTTTGTGCTAAAGCTTGTCTGTTGGTGAACAGGGATAGAAGTAGCATCTGAGACGCATGTTGATAGTGGTGGCATGCAAAGAGATTACAGGAGCAGACTAGTATGTACTGTCGCATTGAAATTGGAGGGGTTTCCTCTTTTGAAAGACTTGGGTTTATATTAGAAATTCAGATCCTGTAGGTTTCAAGAATCTCTAGAGACTGGAAAACTACTAAACTCTTGATGTTTCAAGATCTAAGAGACTGAAATATGAACAGCTGAATGAAGAGATTTGAGTGAGACTGCTAAGGACTTCTGAAACATCTGCCTAAGGTCAACGGCTAACGTTTGCTTACCTTTTGTTGAAGATCATGAAATCCATCCTTAGACCAGCAGACTTGCCCTTCATTTTAGACTGTCCAGTCTGTAATTTCTGTTCAAGTAAAGTTCAGATAGAGTACTGAGATAATGTTTATACTTTATAAAATAATTTCAGTTACCCAGATAATCTCAACTGGGAAACCGCATCAGTATTCGTGTTATTTATGAAAAATTCACACAACTTACTGTTTGGAAATATTTTGCTCCAATTTCTCCCTGTTTTTATATCTTAAACTTCAGTCAGTTGTAACTATCTCGCTTTTTATTGGAATAATCTTAGTATAAAAATATTGGAAAGGATGTAGTATGCAAACTTTTAAGTTACTTCATCTAGAGTTTATGCTGTGCTTAAATTCTTGTTTTTATGATCTGCAAAAAATTCTGTCTTATTTTCCCGATTAACAGACCAGAGAATCATAGAATCATACAGTCATGTAATGTTATGTTTTTTCTTAGACCAGTGGATTTCAGAAACCTGTTTGCCTTTATGGCGTATATTAACTTGGAGTCGAAGATTTTATAAATACATTAAAATATTGCTGTACATATTATATTCCAGTTAAGCCTTTTTGCTTATTAGAGATGAGGCACGATTCTTTAATGACCTACATGTTGACAATTTCCCTTTGGCTTTTAAAGGTCTCTATGAAAATTTCACTTGTGTGTAGCTCATTGGAAGGCTGGGGCTGTTGCTGTTAAATAGTTACGTTCATAAAAGCGAAAATATTCCTTGTCTGGTAGAAGCGTATTCTGTGAAAGGAGTATTTTGGAGAGGGTAATACTTTTACAGTTCTACTTGTACTGCAGTGACTGCTGCTTATCTTTCTTATTGTCCAGACTGACACTATACCGTTGCATTCAGTGCCTTAGAACCAGAAAAGAAGGAAATATGTTAATGGACATAAAACAAATGAATTCCATTCTTGAAATGGTGGCAGCCAGCAGGAAGTTGATTGAAAACACAGTATGATTAGTTTCATCTCATCTTAGTTCTGGCAACTATAAGGTACTTTAGTCAGCTAAAACTGATGGCAATATTTGAGGACATGGCCAGCAGGGGTTTTGCAGGATTACCACTTGTTCTGCCTTTCTCTGACACTGCATTCATCATATGTGTGATGAGACATTGTGCCCCAAGCATTCTGTGCAGGCCCAATTCAGAGTTCATTTCTGAATCTGGATTTTCCAGTTACTTATGTATCATCAGGCCCTTGCCATGCCAATCTGGCTCTTTTCTCAATTTTGTTTGCTAAAATTAAACATTTGATCAAACAGTGAATCATTTTTGACATAAGCATGATTAGTTTGTGACTGTATATCACCGAAGCTTGCTTTTAGCTTCTAAACAAACAGTGATTATATATATACCATTTAGAAGCCTCTTCTCTGACTAGTCTTTTCTTTCCTTATTTTTTGTGAGTAGAGCTGTTCATTCCATATGAACTCTCAGTGATGGTCCTTTTAATAAATACAGACTAATCTCATAGGCTGTGTAGGTCATTGTGAATGCATAATATCTTCCTAAACCTAATTTTGCTTTTACCACAGTTGCAAGCTCACATAGATGTTCCTAAATGACACTTGAGTAAACTATTAAAATATGTATCTTTCCCTCTGAGAATTAGTTTTCACTGGGCTTGTGTCATGCAGTTCCTTAGCCAGGCTTTGACTGCCTGGCACATTGGATCAGATGCTGGAATAAGCAATGAATTTGTCAGTTTATATGAGACAACATATGCGCTACCAAATAGGTTATAGTTTATTACTGAGGTCTTTGAGTAATAGTGAGCGGTGAGAATCCCATAAGGTGCTTTGGGGTAGCTGTGTGTGGGTAGAGCTGTCTGAGGACAAGGTTTCTCTGCAATTATTGATGATCAAAAATGTCAGTTGTTCCATCTAAAATAATAAATTGATTTAAATCAATAAATTAATGACGCTTGTGTTCTAGGAAGGCTAATTCTTTCTACCTTATTCAAGACCTAACAATTTTTTGTGAGTAAGATAAAAGCTTGTTTGCATTTATTAATTACAAATGTTTATAGGCCATCTCTCATAGGAAACTGTGGTTGGTTGGAATTTGTCTGCTGTGGTCCTTGTGCTCTATTTCACTCTTAGGTCAAGACTAAAAATACTTGAATGTTGTATTTTTTTGATGTTTTTTGATGTTATACATGAACTGATTTAATACTCTGTCAAATCCTCGGGTAAAAGAACTTAAACCAGTTTATAGTTAAAGCCAGCATTAACATCGACTAGTGCGTTGCACAAATAGAAGTGAAAAATTATTTAACTGACAGAAACAAAGAGTCTGATGAGAAATTGATTTATTTACAAGCTTTCCTATGAAGTGCTGTGGAGGATGATAAGGGGACTGAAATTATTTGCTTGGATCTTAATTTTAGAAGATATTGAGAATTATGAGACATAGAGAAGCTTCTGTCTGGGGAGAGAGTGGTGGTGAGGAATTGAGCATTGTCATGTTCCCTGCTTGAACAAGAATATGCAGAATAAAGAATGATAAATTGGGATTTCCCTCAGTCATAATATAAGTAGAAGAGCATCTCAACCGAAATCAAAAAACAGAAATTTTTTACACTTTTTTTTGTACAGTGAGCAATTGCCTCTTGCATCCACAGTTGCCAGGTACCTCATTTTTGCTAAGTTTTCCGTTTGCTGCAGAAGCTTACCTTGTGAAATGGGGGTTATTGGCACTCGAAGTAAAAGCAGATGAACTGGATTTAATACTTTAACTGTAATAAGCTCTTTTCTAGGAATGTGAAAACAATGCTTTCTTTTGCAGTACTAATAGAATAGACAAAACAGAAAGGAGATTTTGTTATTTAATGAAAACCAGCTGTTCTGGATCAGACCAAAGATACATCCAGCCCTGTTTCTGATTTGGGTGATAAGTGATGCTGAGGGAGTAAGCATAAGGACAGAGCAAGCATGCAGTGATGCTTATCTTGGTATACCTCCGTTGCTTCTGGCAGTCGGACATAAGGTCGTCCTCTGTTTTATAGATTTATAGCTTAGTAGGTCTTACCTGTTTTTCAATAAATTTGCATAATGAATTGGTGAATCCATATGTACTCTTGAGCCTTCTGAAGTCCTGCAGCAAGATGTTCCATAATTTAACCATTCTGTTTATGGGGAAAAAAAGTAATTTTTTTTCCTTTATTCTTGCTGTGCGATAATTCTGAGGAGTGAATAAATTCAAAGAGGTGATGTATGAGGATGTTTTATTTAAGAAGATCCAAAAATAGGCCTCCTTGATTAAAAATGTCTGTTAACTTATTCAGTGCAGCCGGAATTTGAGGGAAACTCCCTCTTGCTTAAACCATGAATTTATTCAAAATTTTTGTATAAAAAGTTTTATAAAAATTTTCTAATTGTAAATGGGTTCTGTGCTAATTATAGACTGACGTATCTAGCACCTTTTAATCTAATTGTAACTTCCTCATCAGTCAGAATGAAATTCATTGCCATAGCTGCTGTTCTTACAAGTGGAACAAATAAGAAGTAGATTGTGTCCTGCTTTTTGAAGCTTGGAGGAGTTCAAAGTTACTGTGTCTAGGTCACCTTCCAAGTTTCTCTCTATCTTCCTGTGAGGCAGTACCTTCTCCATGTCTTCTGCAAACTGTGATTAGTCAAAGATATTATGATTTAGGCAGTGCTGATGATTATTCCACAGTTAGTACTATGAAATATCTGCCTTAATGCTAACTAGTAAAATGTTCAACTGTCATATGATACTATAGATATTTTTTGTATGTTTCTTCATTTTATTGAAGATGCTTTGGGTTCTCAAAAGTTTCTAAGGGTAAACCCAGTCTGTTAGAGGTTATAAAATAGATATTAGTTTTAGGGAAATACTGCTGCTGATTTTAATTGCATAAATTTTAAACAATTTACCACTCCTTTGGAAATTTGATGTTAATGTTGTTGCTGCATGTTGGAGAGCTGTTGAAGTCTCAAACTGGTGGAAGCCTTGTGACCCAGTATTTCTTTCAAGGTTTTGAAATCAGTGATGCAAAACATCAACTAGAGGGAATGATCCTTGATGGATATATTTATTGGAGATGTCTGGTTTTGACTTGAATGTTTTGCTAACATGCTATGCCACTGCTGGATTTTAATTTAGTTTTTTTAAATTAGGAGTTAGTGCATATAAATAGACACAGACTTTCTTTAGAGCCAGTTGGTAAAAATTATGAATATGATATACTTTTTTTTTTTTCTCAGACAAATATTGCTTGTATTCTTTGAAGTTAAAAATGTCACTGTGTTCCTGTATCTCCTCAAGTATGCAACCTTGACTGACTTAATTAGCGTTGTACTTCCAGTGTTATCAAAAATGTCTTGTGAATGTTGTTGGAAAGTATTTGATCTTGATTGAAACCCTTATTCGGGTTAAGATAAACTTCATATACGCTTTAGGCATTTAAATTACATTGATCTTTTCTCCCTTTTTTTTCCCCCCCTCATTTTCTGACTCAAATGGGAAAAATCTTTCCTGTCTGTTTAATACAGACAGGAATCACTAGTATGGAGTCCCTTCTCCAGTTTCAGAAGAAGAATTGCAAATCGGGCTGTGGCTGCAGCATGAATTGACTTCTCTTGATGATAGATCTGTGAAGAAACGTAGGTCAGAATAGCTGCAGATGTTGAAATGACATCTCAGGACATTGAGAAGGCCACATAAGAAAATACTGTTGAGGACACTATATGCAATGAATAACAAATGATTTGGAATAACGCTCTGAAAATGAAATGTTTGTGTGAATGACCACAATGGTTTCAGTCTGTGGAGATGACATGAAAGTACAGAAGTACTGGGTTGGTATTTTTAGGTTCTGAAAAAATGCCCAACCATTATCTTCTACTTTAAGATGTAAATGTAATACTATTTTTTATTTTTATAGTAGAGATGGATCTTTTATTTGAATTGGTGGGAATTTTATATGCCTAAGGAGTGTGGGATTTAAACTTTTTTTTGACACTTCTTTTTGAGATCTTGTAACTTCAGAGTCAGACACTGTATCGTAATACCTAGGTCTATTAACTCTGAGTCATTCTTTACCTGTACTCAAGAAAATATTAATTGAAGAGTTACAGTATTCCGTAAGTTGGAGAAGGAATACATTTGCAGTTGTGTGTTGAATTTGTTTATAGCATCTGACTAGTAGCATTGCAGTAAGTGCAGTAGTTGCCTGTATAGAGAAGTTGTATTAGAAAATTCTTGATGGATTTTTACATTTAATCTGTCATGTGGAGTCTTCTCTGCGGCAGAGAATGCTGCTCTGCATTATTTATGAAAGAATTGTAGGTGCCCTGTTCAATTCTGGCTGTTTAATCTGGCCATCATATGCACGCTCTGAATTGAACAATGGAAGTCAATGGGAGGAAGATACATTTCAGTTTCTAAATATTGTAATATTTTTATTTCATTAGTGTTTTAAGGGAATTTACTTCTAGTATGACTTTCATTGGTGTTATGTCCTTTAATAAATGTACTTTGGCTAGTGTTGGATTTCCAGTCTTTATTTGGTGTAAATTAGAGGCTAACTGGGAGTAATGAAAAATTTTGAATGGAGATAAAAACTGGTTTCCCTAAAATAATTTTAATAAGCAGTCAGACAAACAGAGAAAAGGAGGTTGATTGTTGATTACTGTCTTTAGTTTTTGGCTCTTTAGACTATGTAGTGTCTAATGTTGGGTGAATTGTTAATTTGAGGGCCTGTCTTAGTAATGTATATATTTAACTTCTCCATGGTTGAATGTACTATTAAAGTTGAAAGGCCTATTTAAATCCTAAACACCTGAGGAAGGGGGAGGAGAAAGGAGCACAATACTAGATTTGAAGCAGCATTTAAAAGAACGAAAAGCAGGGTGGTTTCATGATAACCTCCTAATTGTGCCCTTAGAAAAGCAGAATCCAAAGTCATGTCCTCATTGACTTAATTGCTAAAACACAACCGTCCTTCACAATGTGACTGTTACTGAGATCAACTCTGGCACCATAACAGCAGCATTTTTATCTCTAATTATATGTTTAGAGGTGTCTCAGAGGAAGTTGCATATATAGAGTAGGCAAAATGCTGTCATTTAGCGAGAGTCCCTCAGTACTGGAAATTGTATTGTCCTCTAACTGTTGATTCGATCCTATTTTGGTCCAAGATAATGTCAATATTAAGGAGTCTAGTTTTTTGATAAATCAATTAACTATCTTTGAAATTTTTCTTTAACAAGTATCCAGTATTACTCAGTGAAGTGCATTTTTTAGCTGAAGCAAGGTGAGTTTTAGGTCAGGTATTGCTGACACCAGTTTGCAAGAAGAGGCATTAGTGTCAGATGCAGTAATGCTTGTTCATTGTTTAATGGCCTAGTGTTACCTTTTTTTAGTAATCTCCTTCAGTGAACTAATGGACAGTAATGGTTTCCAAAATTGTCCATGTGTTAACAAATGCTTGCTTATTCATGCAGATAGGTTTCAAGTGTTCCCCTGAATTTTTAACATGTTAATCAATTTAAAATCTATTAATTTCTATTTTTAGAATAAACTTTTGACTGTGTACTTCTATGAAGGAGTGAAAGCATTTTTCATATAGTACGTTTCCATAAGGAAGGTTCTCTCCAATTTTAATTTGCAAGCACATTAGTATAATTACTCAGTTTTTAACAGGGAAAACATTATAATTTAACTTTTGAGAATGGTCAGAATTTTAGAAAGTTTAAAATACAGTAGTACTTTGAAGCAGCTGAAATCTTAGGTTTTTTTCCATTTTTTACATAGATGTGTGGATGAACCATCATCTGTGCTATAACTCATAAAGGGCTTTGAGAATTTTTCCATATATACGCAGTAACTTCCCTAGGTGTAAATTCATTTTTGAGCTTTCGAAAGAAAGCAATTAACAATAATATTTGAACACTTGAAATGTATTTTTCTTGGCATTGAGACTTTGTGATTAATACTTCTTGGAAAAGTAATTTAAATTAAACTTGCCTTGGAAATAATAATTAAGATGGAGCAAGTTGACTCGCTTTGTTTAAGAAAGTGGAGTAACTCTGCTACTTGTAACCCCTGGCATTGTCAAATACATGGAGTGTTGTGATACTTCTAACATACCTATTTTAGATATAATTCTTTTCCAGGATTAGTTAGCTGTTAGAATGCCACTGTATATAGTGTTGAATGTCACTATATAGTCTTCTTTTACTTTGACTGTAGTTTTGTTCGCATTAGTTTTATTTTGAACACTGGATGCATTTCTGTTTTAACTTTCTCTTGAGTACCACGATTCCAAGTGTTTAGACATTGTGCTCTAATGCTGATTTTTTTTTAATACATCTTACATCTGTTACAAGACTTTAAAGACTATAAACTCAGAAAGATCTGGGTTCCTTTTTTTGGAAGTTCCCTTCTTGGCATTTAAGTTTGGGTAGGGTTTATTATTATTTCTGCTCCTGATATACTGTGAGACAGTCAGTCCATGCTTTTCTCTTTGCATGTTTTCATTCGTGAATAGTATATCCCTCCTCATTTAATTCCACAGTGCTTTAGGAACCTTAAATGAAAGACTGTCTAGCAAGGAATATTTATGGCTTTTCTTTTAGAAACAGGTGTTTGTTTTAAATCAAAACTCGATCTAGGACAATATTGACCTATTGACATGTTGTTTGCTGGGTTGTTCATCCAGAAGGAAGTGTCTGTGGTGGGTGGAGGAAGTCTCTTTCAATCAGAAGAGTTGCTATGCAATTAGAAGAGCAAGCACCGCCTGCATTACACATCTGCGAGTCTCAGGTGGTTTTGCAGCACTCCGTTGATGAAGATAGGACCCCATTATTATCCATTATTCTGTGATGCAGTCTCTCCTTTGACTATTAATGTTCTCGTGTGACTAATTCAGGAAAGACCAGAAATCTTTCTGGTAATAATTAACACTTCCTGTTCTGCTCAAGTGACTTGCAAAGACAGATTCACAAGGTAAAAACAAACCCACAGTGATATATATTATTGTATAGTAAACTGATGCATTATATCATTCTTTCAAAGTAAAATATAATACTGAAAATTCCATCACTTAGTGGTATAACAACTCTAGCATTACAGGTTAGAATTCAGTTACCTGAGCTGAAGTGCAGCTGAAATTCAGACAACAGAAAGTACTGGTTGTTTTTGAAACTGCTGTAGTTGGAAACCCAAACTAAACAGATCTGGACCAGGGCTTTGAGAAATTCAAGTCTACAGCTTTCAGAGATTGTTGCAATTTGTGTGGGAAGTTTTTTTGTGGTTTTTGTTTGGTTTGGTTTGGATTTTTTTATTTATTTTTGGTTCTTGTTTTTTTGCCTGGTTGATTGGTTTGTTTCCCCCTTTGGATCAGATTCCCAGCATGCTTCTAGATGCCATTGAGACAAAGTGATTTAGCTACTTTCTTATTAGCATTCTTTCTGTCCTTATTATTTCAGTTTACTGATTTAGTGGTGGGTTTCTGACTTCTATTAGCAAGGTGTTTGTTGCAAACTTGTATATAGAAGTGCTTGTTAGGAGTCTTTATATTGTGATTGGAAATGTTGAAATTTTGTGTGTGAAATCTTTTTTATATATGCACGCCCCTTCAGTTTCTTTGTAACTTTTGATACAGAATTATAAAACCTGACTTGACTTCTGCATCACTCATGTAGATGGGTTGTGTAGGTAATGACTTGCTGTAGCACAGAAGAATGCTCATACGTGTTCATTAATATTCAGGATGAAAAAGGCTGTAAAAAAACGTTTTCTGTCTGAACATGACTTTGACTAAGTATTCTAATAGTATTTTTGCTGGTATGAATATCTTAAAGTTAGAGATGCAGTGGTTTTTTTTGTTTAATTATTATTTTTGAGGACTATCTAAGGCCACTAAACAACCAATAAATATTTAAATCAATTTATGGTCCAAATGGATTTATACTCCTTTTAAGGCTACATAGTAAGATTTTGAAACAAACGGAAGCTTCAAGGACTCAAATGCTTTGGGTGTCCATGGAGGCAGCTACATAAGAGGGCAGGGGAAATGGTGTGCAGGATCCTCATCTTGGGCTTGATTGTTAGCTGGTTAATCAACAGTGCTTTAGTTTCCTCTGCTTAGTTTTTTTGTCCCTTATCATTATGCAGGACAAATTTTGAAGGTAGGTGTTACATTTTTAGTAGCACAGCTGACTACTTAACTTGGAAAAAGTAGAGCTTTTGGAGGCACAGGCATTTCTTTAGTGTATGGGGAAGCTAATCTACTTGTTCAAAGTATATACCTGGATGTTCTCTCTGTCCCCAAAATCAGTCTTGCCTATATCCTTAGGTTGTCATGGTTGCAACAATGACATGAAAGATAAGTGTCTTCTACCAGCTAGCTGGACAGATGGCCTAAATTAGTGTTTGTTTTCAGCTGTTTACGTGTGGATGTTGTTCAGAAACCACTATTTCTGCTAAAATCGTGGAGCACAATATGTAGCAAACCCTAAATGTGGTATTACCCTTACCACAAAAGACTGAACAGTTCAATTTGTGCCATCTAGAGAAAGCTGCAGATGTTTTAAAATCACTTTGATTCTAGCTGTATTAGTCAAGTGTAAACATTTTCTTTGAAAGGGTATAGATAGCATTTTATCTTCCCAAAACAGAGTGAAATCATCTACATAAATTGACTGGAGAAAAATTATGCTTAGAGAGCTGAAAATCCAAAATTATCATCTACCAGTCTACTGTTTGTAGGGGGTAGGATACTAAGTAAAAGCATTGGGAAGTAAGAGGGCAAGAAAACAAATTACATGAAACTAATAATTTACGTATTTGCTATTCATTAGTTTAATAGTTGAAGACACTTTTTTTTTCTGTTACCTGTCACCTAATTTCCCAGACTGCTGTGGTGCAGTAGTAAAAATGGAGAGTGACAAAAAATTCTGTGAGCTCCTTCAGAAGAGGCCTTCCCTGAGTAAAGGATGCAACTGAAGAAGCTGCAGAGTTTTATGATTATAAGCTTAAAGTCAGGCAGAATCATGGAAACATTAATTTTTCTTTTTTATTTTACTTGGAGACTAGAGATGGCTGAAGAGCTACAGGCTGATACTGCTGCTTGCTTAATTTTTAAAACTCATTTTAACTCCTGCTTCTGTTTAGGATTCAGCATTAATTTGACACAGTTAATGAAGCAATAGAGTTGCAGTTTGCAGCTTCAGCCTGTCATGGTGGTTAGGTGGTTAAAACTTGCCTGTTGTTCTTGTGTACTGAGAAGGTTACACATAGCTTGGATGAGAGTTCAGGATGAGGTAAAGTTTCGGGGCTCATTTGTATTACTTACTGTTAATGATCACTCTGCTTGCTTACCATGCCTTTGCCTAAGATTATCTTCAGAAATGCATAAAAAGCTGATCTAACAAAAGAGCCTTTGCCATTTGCATGCATGCGAATGAAATATTTAACTTGGCCCTGCTTTCCTGCTGTCTGAATTAAATGAAATAAGCGTACTGGTTGTGATTTATCCCTTCAGTCTCCATTATTAGAGGAAAATAAGAAGTTGAGGCTTGTTCCCACACTTTCTTCGTGTTATTTCAAAATAGGAAGATTGTGAGATTAATAGAATGGTTTCTGTGAGTGCTGTGATACCCTTGTTTTTGTTCATGTAAATAAATCTAGGCTGTCTACTTTAAATACTTACAAAATAGTAAAAGCTACCTTGCGTAAATGACAGCTGTGAAGATTACAGTTTGCATTTACATTAATCTAGATCATTGAACATGAAAAAGCCAAACTACCAGTCTGTGTAAAGGTTTCCTTCTCCTGTCATGGGATGAAGGATGTCGGATGGATTGGTTTTTTTCACTACGTGTTTAAAACCCTTGAACTTTTAAAGCAAAATGTGCATGCTGAATTTTTTTATGCTGATAATTGAAATGCAATTGCCTTGGGAAGTCTGCTGTGTGAAATAGGAGAAAGGCACAATGCATTAAGTAAGGGGTCTCATCCCAACTTTACATCTGACTGACTCCCTTTCCAGAAGGTGCTGTTCTCTGACGTGTCAACCACTGAAGGGCACATGCAGCAGCTCCTTTCCCCTGGAGAGATGACTAGTGCAAATTTAGTGGAGAAGAGTGAGCTACCCGTACAGGTGGTCCACACTACCCTCTGTAGTAGTTGCACTCTTACTCAGGGGTCTTTCACCTGAACAGCAGTGGAACAAGAGCTCCTGACTGAGTTTCCAAGACATGATATGAGAAAGGCTGTCCACAAACATCTTCTCTGGAGAATAAATTTAGGCTGTGGCAAATTTTTGAAGGAGATAGGAATGGGGGAGGGTAAAGGATGTTGACAATTTGATTATTCCTTTAGTTTCCTTGTTGCCTTTTCTTCTAAGTCCTCACAAGTAGAAAAGAAAACCTAGGTATTTTTATTTTTGTCAAGGAAAAAAATCTTAACAGTTTTGGGTGACCTCATTTTCTCTGTCCTCCAGCCATTAAATTTAGTTCTGCTGTAGTTGCATAAAGGCTTTAGTTATAAATTTATAAGGAAAATGTCAACTGGCTAGGCACAAAATTTGATCTCTCTCATTACATTAGACACTGCAGACTTCTCCACGTACTGCTTAAAACTCTAGAAAAAAATCTCACTGCATATGTGCGATTGAGTTATGACAGAACAAGGTACACATTATAGAATGGTAAGCACCAGTACTTTTTACGATTTTACTTTAGATGTTGAGGGAATCACTAGCATATTGGAGGGTAAAGTTTAAGAAGTTTGAGAGATACTGGTAATTTATTTACCTAAAAGAGACTGCTGATGGGCTTTATGCGGTTCAGAAGGGCTTCTCTTGAATGAATTGTATGAATTAACAGAACTTGCATGTTTAAAATGCAGAAGTGGACTGATGTCGATCAAGCTAGTTAACTTTGGGAGTTTAGATTTGTGGGTCACTGATTAGCTCAACAGATTTGGTTATGTTAAAGTTGTTTCCAAGCAAGACCTACTGCTGTTGATAGCACATTTGATGGTTGACCTAAACACTTCACTAACCCCCTTGTGATTTAGCATGCATAGTGTTTAGTTAGTTGTATTTCTCATTAGTTAGATGCTGAGAGGAAATGAGATTAACAGGTTTTATTTATGTTTTGGCAGATTATTGTATAACACTTTCTTGTACTACTGCACTGCTAAGATGACAAAATTAATAGCTAATGCTGTTTTATTTTAAAAAGAAAAACTTCCACTTGTTTCTTTGAGCAAATAGTAACATGATTTGTTACTATTTGCAAGTGCTAGCCATGTGCATCTTGCATTTCAGAGCTGCCACAGAGAGACTGAAATGTAAGATAAATACATTTTTCATTAATACTTCAATTTGACTAAACCTAAACTTGGAACAGCAGTCATAAAAAATATTTATTTGTACTTTAGGAGCACAAAGAGCTCCCAAAACTGAAAATAATTTGTCAAGTTGACATTATGCAAAATTGTCAGCTGTTAATAAATCAGTGAGTTCTGCAGTAGAATAGTTTGAAATCCTAGAATGGAATTCCTTTCCAAAGTAATTGGGTAAAAGAAAAGTATGATACAACATAGACCACAAAATACTGTGGCTAGTAGAGGTACAAATGAGTTCAGCTACAAAAGTATAAAGTTGGGAAAAATGCAGAGGAGATTGCAAATCAAGTTATATGTAATCTTACTGCAAACATAAAGGGAGATTTATGAATAAAAAGTGCCGAATGATCTGCACTCGGTGTGTCACTTGCTACTTACAGGAGCAACATTTGAATGGTGAGTGGGTGAGAGCAGAGGGCAGGGTTGTTGCGACTGTACGAGCTGTGAGTAGTCATTTGAGCTCAATTCCAGAGGAAGCACAGAACAACTTTTTGTTGCAGTGGGTAGGTACTATCAAACTCCATTTTGGGGCACAAGCAGTAAGAAAGGACTCAAACTTTATTTTACCTCTCATGTGTCATTAGGAGGAGCGAGGATGACGCTGGAATGCGTAAGGCTGAAAGAGATTTGTGAGAAAAATAGCTAAAATTTCTCACTACACCTTGGAGCATGAAAATGGAAAGATATTACTTTACATTGATAGAAATCAGGAATCAATCAATATTTTCAGCCTAGAGAGTATTACGGTCTCATCTTACGGATTTCTGTTGCTGAAGTTGTTTTTGTATGCTTTCAAATATTGAAAAACTTAAGACTGTTATAAACCCACCTGAATTCTGATCATAGAATCATAGGACCTAATGTATTTTTTTTCTTCGTGAAAGTTGAGGTTTGATTTATTTACTGGGAAGGCCTCCTGTCTAGTTAGAGATGCCCTGAAAATAACATGGTTGGGTTAAAACCAAAAAGAACTCTTAATCTTTTGTGGGTAACAAAGCAAACATAGTTCTTGTAACTGAGTGTCCTTCACCGAAAGTCTAAATATAATAAATGATTTCAAAGCATTTAAATGACTTGTGTGTTAAACCCCATTGGCACTCAGGAACCTTTGAAAATGTTAGGTTACCATCCATACTTACATAATGTGATCAAACAGTGATTGTAGGCTTTTAGCAATAAATCCAGAGCCAAAAATGTGGTAAAAATCTTAGTGGGGTGATTTAGGCCAGTAGCAGAGTCAGCATTTGATAAGCTTGCATATGGCTTGACCTAAGTGCATTTAAAATGTAGTTGTATAGTCCTTTTCTTTTAGAAAGCATGTATATGTTTAATATTGCACATGTTGGAATAAATAATGTAGTTTTACATATTAATCTTTTGCCCAACTGCAAGGTAACAGCAAAAACTGTTGCATTTGCAATCTTATAGTTCACATTCAGTCTTGTGGTAAAATTTCAGAACATCGAAATGAAGGAATGCCATAAAACAAGGTAACTAACCATAGTTCTGTCTGTAGTTTGCACATCTGAAAGGAAGTCAAAAATACATGGTGACTTACTAATAGTTTTGAATATCAATATGAAATGTTTTTCGACAGCTGTGGACAGTAGTGTAGTTATTTTCATTGTAGATACAGAATAAATATTAAATAATTTCATAGGTCAGTATTTTTTTGACTTCTTACTGGCTACTCTTTAATGTGTTTAATTACTGGCAGAAATAATACTGTGTATGTAAAAAAATATATTTTCTCCATTAGTAAGATGCATCACTCCACAGTAATTTATTATCATTTCTGATGACAAACTGTTTTGGAAGAAAAACATTTATCAGCATTATGTTCACATTCTAATGTGAGTGGTTTTTTGACAGACCCTGTAGCAATATACCAAATTTTTGCTTCATTTGCCCTATTTTCAGTTTGGAGTTGGAAATTATTTCTGGTGTTTGTTGTGCTTCAAAAAGATACAGTAATTTTTCTTTGGGAAAGTTGCATGTGGGTTACAAGAGTATGCTTGGGGTCTACAAGTTTGAGGGAAATATTTGGAAATCCTAAATTTAGTAGGTCCATTCTGCTGTTGCATATTAATTCCCGTACGAGTTTCTCTGCAGCCTCATTGTACAATATGTTTAAGTATCTCATGGAATCTAGGAGCCCTGGTAGGAACAAGATTTTTCCTGATTAGAGCAGTGAAGTAAATTGTTTGAAGTAGGGAACAAGACAGGATTACTGAACTCATTGACTAGTTTAGGGTGAACAATTTTGATGATGGTAATGGAAAAAAAGGTGTTTAAAATATACTTAAGTTCAACTATCCTGTATCATGAGGTTCTCAAATTCCCATACTTCCCTGCTGAATTCAAAGAAGAGGTGGTAGGGCAAAGAGGGAAGGACAATAGCTGTCATTAGTATGTATTTTTAACATTTAATACTGTGAACTTAAAAGGAGTTTGGAATATTTTTGCTCTTGCCACCAGTGTTTGCCTTAATATATGTACCCAAAAAAGCCCTATAAGTTTCAGTGAGATGTGGATGCCTACCCTGGATAAGAAATAGTCCTTGAGCCCAGGCAAGCTGTAAGCTTTAACATTCCAGGGTGTGATGGTTCATTCAGTACATTTTCAAAAGCCTCAATAACTTGGAAGATGAGTCAGTAATGAAAAAACCACTTTATTCCATCCACACAAATTCTGCTTTTGTAATTAAATATGGTATCAATAGAATATAAAGTTTTCAGAAACATTGTTTTTTATGGAGAAGGCTAATGTTTTTGGAGGTGTTCTGCCTTCTCATAACCAGCTGCTGAATTATTTGAGCCATTTCTGTAAAATCATACAGCTTTTTTTGTTACTGTACTGTAAATGCCAGAAGTACAGCTGCAATCACTGACCTTCAGCTGTATAATGATAAGATAAAAATTTTCAAAACCTTTTGGCCTGATATATAAAGGACATTGCTTTGTATGTCAAGGAAACTTCACTCAAGAGTGAAGACCAGAGTATTCAACTGGTTAGTCCAATTCACAGGATTTTTATTTTTTTTTTTAAACCATACATGTAATACTTCTGTTCCAACTAAAAGTGATGATTCAAAATAAGATGCTCATCTTTAAGGAACAAGAAGCAGAACAAGGAAAGACAGATATGACAGTCAGTCCCATTGGCAGGTGGGAGGAGGGAGGCAGGTAGTTCAAAAACTTTTTTTTTTCTCCTTTTGACTATTTTGTCACTATTATTGAGGAGGCTTCTGGACTTTGTGGTCTGAGATGAAATGTTCACAGTGTATTACAGGAACAAACCCTGCCCAAATTGTGTGATGAGTTTTAGTGTAGGTTTTATAAAGGAAAAATGAGACCTGTGGTGTAGTTATGGTTCTCTTGCACAGTACCAAAAGTGAATATAACTTTTATTCCTCTGAAACCACTAACAGTGATGGTTGTTTTGCTGTAACTGATGGGGAAACTATGACAGATGAATTAGTTAAATGCAAGCTAGAATTGTATTTGCATCTTGAAGCTTTAGGAAAGTGTTGGTCACTGATTCACAACCAGTAAGAAAGTTTTAATAGCAAAGGTAGTGTGAGATTGCTGGCATGATGGGAGGATTTGTGATTTTTTTGGTGATTTTTGTTTTTAATTTCTTTTTCCCCAGAATGAATATTGCAACAGGGAAGAACATTGTTTTATAATGTTAAGGCATTTAATTTGAAATGTAAGGGCCTAAAGAACCATGTGGCTCTTGTGTAGGTTTAGAAAATTGTCCAGAGAAAATTACTTTTAAGCAATATATATTACTTTGTACTCTTATGTTATTAAAACCAAGAACTGACTACTTGAGCTTACAATTTCTAGTCAGTTTAGCATTTCCAGACAGCATGTTTCACAACATTAATAGTATATTCATATAAATATACATATGTAGTGTATACATACATACATACATAAATATATATGTATATATATAAAACTTATATTGAAGCTGTGGACCTCAGTGCTTTCTTATTAACTTGGAACATTTAATCTGTATAGTTGACTTTAGCAAAGAAGCTGTGTTATCTCTTTTAGACTGAGATATAGGGAAACAAAATTGGGTTATTTCTTATGTGATGTATAGAAAATGAAAAGCCTTATCAATGTTTAGAAATTCCAATAATTACAATTCTCAGATGACCCGCAAATGAAATTTGGAGGAGAATATCATTCTGAAGTCTGAAAATCCAGCCCATTGGAAATCCTAAGCCACTTACCTTTTTAAAAAGATACTGTTGAAAGTGTCTTTCTTGCCTTTTTTTCAGTTGGTGTTTTAACCTTTACAGAGACACTTAAAGACTTTGAAATTTATTAGTAGAACTGTTGGGACTGTCAAACCACTTCTTTACTTCTGCTGAATTTGTTAAGATCTCAAGAGCAGAAGGGGGAGCTCCTGCTGAGGGAGCAGGAAGTGAATTGAAATCTATGATGATGTTCACTTTGGCACTGGTCAAGCATTTTGTGAATGACTCTCTTATTCTGTTTAAATATAGTAAATATTCATTTGATGATAATACTTCCCAATGTGTTCATTTTCGCACCTTCTGATTTGCTAGTTTTATTATACTGAAAAAAGAAGCAAGGAAAAATAGCCTAGAACCTTTGTAATGTGTGTAAAAAGGAGGCAAACAGATACATTTTTGTGTAGATTACTCAGATTTATTTTTTTTTTTAATACTGGAAAAATTTTCTGGGTTATTTTGCATATATGATACTGAATCCTGTAATAAGGTAAGTTACAAGATTTGTCCTGTTTCTTTTAATACAGTATTGAGCATTTCCCCTTCTATGAATAATGCGAAAGACCACCACATCAACAAGTGTATTTGGTTACTGTATGCTAATTGTAGTGAGTGGTATTTGTTTCCTGTAGATTTATTTGCAGACACTGCAGTCTGGATCATCATGTAGTAGTGCCCAGTGCAGATGGCGTTCACTGCAGTCTTGCAATATTAGTGTAAGCAGGTTGTTATTTAACTTGGATTTTGTAGAGCTGAGGGACGACCTTCTGAACTTACCAGGTGTAAGTCCTACTGTCCTACTGTGACTTGCCCATTGGTACTGAAGTGTGGTAACCTGCTTCTGTAATACATTTCCTTTATACAGTAAATTCTCTTTAGTGCTTCTGGTAGTTCAGCTGATTCAGTGTTTACAACAGCCGAAACCCTTGTGTGCTGATAGTTTGAGTTGTAAAATGTTTCACAGATGTTAGAGTACCTAGAGAATTATAAATGTTCTGTGCAAACTAGCAGAGATCCACAGAGTGTGCATTTTGTAACAGCAGCAAGGCAGTTAACTCCTGCTTGTGGGGTACTTTTCTGTGATGCCACATCATTTTGGGAGTGGTGGGTATAACCTATTAGGATGTTAGACGTATGGTATATTTTCAAGTATACAGTGTCATAACATTTTTTATTGAATAAACAATAAAATTAATTTTCTGGCTTTGGTTATGTGTGAAGGCCAAGGGGAAGTGAGCACCACCTAAAAAAGATGAGTAGTCTCTCCCTAGCTTCCTTTGCCATTTTTATATTGCCATGACTGATCTTTTTTAAAAGCTTTTTAAACCAAGAGCTAAGCTGAGATGTGGAGTCCAATCCACTTTCCCTTCATAGGTCAATTAGACGCATTGGAACAATTTTCCAGTTCTTCACAGGATGTCCTCAAGAAAAGACAGGTGGAATATTTGCTATTAAATAACCTTCTGTATTAGTGAATAGTATGGGACACATCTGACCTTTCTTAGAAACTCTTTCAATTTAACCCATACCTAGCTCATACTGTAAACTTCTCTTGGGAAAATAAGCAATTTTAAGAATGCTTAAGAATTATATTTAAAAGATATTTTCAAAGTTGGTCGTAGTTGCATATGTGTCATAGCACCTGCATTGTTTCTTTTTCTCTTAATTCACTAATACCTTTAAGAAAATAGAGATTTGAGTTCTGATTAGGGTATGTTTTGGTAGATCTAACTGCCTTTTTAGCTGGTAATCATGTAAATAAGCAATAGAGTTTGATGTTCATGCCACTAGTTCAAATTTAAAAAATCCTGGGAGTCTCCAGGTTTGGTGGGTGGTAGCTGGAAGTTCACCCATGGGTAGGTGATTTCAGTATGTTTGTGTTAGACTGGGAGCAGTGCTGATTGACAGCATAAGGAATGGTGTACAGTGCTTTGTTTTTTGTCAGGGTTAATAGCATCATTTACAATGATGAGTGTGAGTTAAAATTATTTTCAAATAGTGAGTCCTTTAAGCCTGAGATGAGTGCACATTAAAATGTCACATCTTCAGCTGTGTAGTTTCTAATGTTCATACTTTATAACTTTGATGGTCTATGCTCTGATTAGCAGATAACACCTAAAATTTGGAAAGTGTGTATCCTGATGTTAGTCATGATCTAATAAATTCTTTAGTTTGCATAGCTCTCAATTATTTACTAACATAGGAGATCATGCAATCTGGCATGTATTTGCTTGTTTTCCAGTCCCTTATACTTCAGCTGGTAGAATGAGTTTGCCTTCCCTCGATTTACGTCTTCCACCCATGCAAACAGGTTATATATGTGAGGGTACTTTATTTAACATTTTCATGTATTAGAGTAGTTAGATTGTAGATTTAATAAGGAGGTCAAGTTTAGACTGAGGACAAAATTCTTCCAAGAGTTGTAATGAAGGTATTTAAAGCAAAATCAGGGTGGTTACCTATAATGATCTGTGTTTTATTTTGCCTTTTTTTTTAACCACCTCAGTGTCATTTATTTTTTAGTAATTGCTCAAAACTGGTGGACTGGCTTATTCAATCTTTGCTAATATGTTCCTCTTATATCCAGTTCAGTATTTTGCCTTGTTTTTCATGATGTCTGATAATGAGAAGATTTGGGATGGGGGGAGTAATAAGGAAAGAACTCTGGAGAAGAATGTTCCTGTTTTGGGGTTGGGGTTCTTTTTGTTTTTGTTTTGTTTGTTTATTACTATGGAAAAGAAGGCTATATGGGGAAAGATACCTGAAAGGTATCTATCAGTCTGTTCTTTTCCCCCGATCCTTTCTTTTATCAGTATAGCTATATTAACTACCCAATTTGAATATTTGGGAATGAATTGCTGTTGTTTCCTTTTAGAATTTTGAGAAATACATTTTAATGTGATGTTTTAAAGAGGTATAGAGAGTTGAAAGATGGAAAAAGTAAGATAAACTTGGTATAATCTAGCATAAAAATGCCAGTGTTCCATTAGGAACAAACACTTGCCTGATAGACCGAATTCAGCACTGGTGCTTTCGGTCTGGGTTGGGTTTTGTGTATTGTGCTCATTCTGTTTCAGTGCCTATGGAAGATACCTCATGATGTTGACTTCTTGATCAATGCAGTAATTGTAGTAGTGACCATATAGCTCTGGAAGAGAAGGCAAAGATTATATTCGTCTATTTGAAAGAAGAAAGGAAAAGCATCTGTATCATTATCAATAACATTTACATATTATGACTCAAAATACTTCTGTTTAATTGTATCCTTTTGTTTTGATGGTTTTGTTATTTACTGAGAAAGTTAAATGTGCAAACATACATAGAGGCAGCTTTCCCATAACAGAGAGTTATTCTTTTATCAGGTGTTTGTTTTGAAGAACTTCAGTTTTTTCTGCTCCAGTAATGTTTGACTTGTTAGATATGACAAGTAGAGCTCTGTAACAAAGGACTTTATTTTATAATTTTGATGCTCTACTAGCTTTTGAGAGAATACATATGGCATAGTACTTAAACCAGACTTTGTTAGTGTGTTTTGTTAATGCTATGCAACAGCATTTTTAAATCAGTTTACATAACTTGTCCTTTTAAATGTTATTTGACATGCACACTGCGGTCTTGGAAATGCTTTGAAAGCTTTTTTTTTTCCCCTTCATTCAAAAGTTCTAACCGTTCTAAACCATTATGTTGCCAGGCTTTTTAAAGTACATTTTTGCCACAGAAAAATAACGTTGATTTAAAAAAAAATAATGCTTCCCTACACTTTTGCTGCACTTAAATTGGGCAAGAATTTAACATTTCCCCACTTTCAATTCTAAATCTAGCGGTTCAGGTCAGAAATGTTTCAGAAGGGTTTCCTGTCAAGATTTGATATATAATTAGCCATACCTTTAAGTCAGGGGACAAAATGAATACTTTCTTGAGGTTTCTTCTGGCTACTTTTTTTCTGAGAATGTTTTACTATTTAGTATTTATTACTGATCCTGTAGTAAATGGAATAACACAAATGGAACAGATTTTTGAGTGCTGCTTATCAGGAGAGCGTTCATTGGAGTGTCTGATCTGAAGAAAAAGATGAAGTTGATATAATCTCATATTGTAAATCTCAAGATGATGCTTATGTTGTCATAGGGCAATGTTAGTTATTACCTGCAGTACACAGAAAATATAATATCCTTGAGGAATTTGTGGAAGTGGGGTAGATCACAACTTTTAAATTTTATTCCTACTTCACTAAAGGCCTCATGGACTCTCTTAATACTTAGTGTTTCAACCTTTTTGCTGTCCTTTAAATAGTAGGCTACAAGTCTTCATGAAAAAGATTTTGAAGAGTTGGCAGGGGAATATTTGGTGTATGATTTTGCTGCTGAGATTCTTTTTTTTCCAAAGGAAGTATAGAGATGTGTATTCATGGCAATATGAACCATTTAGCCTTGGCTGGAGGGCAGCAATGTTGTAAGCTCAGCTAGAAACCCAGTTGAATGAGATTTTACTTCTTACAACCTGACTTAGATAGTTTAGATGCGCTGGATTCTTTGCAGTTTAAGAATTATTGGAGAAGGCTTTAAATTGAAACTCTATCAGTGTTTTTGTGTCAGAACCCATATGTTTTGTAAGACTAAGGAGCTACTTTACTGTGTATTTTCTGTATTCTCCTCTCTTGTGTGTTTGTGCTCTTCTCTGGACTAATTGTCAACAGAGCACTTCAGTGTCTTTGTATATTTAAAACATAAAAAGTGTTTCAGTCATAGAGTTTTAAAAGGATGCTTCAGTGAAATTGAAAATATTATAAATCAGGATACAGCTGCTCCATTGGGGTGCATCAGCATATCTTTTGAGTGTGGAAAACTACCAGAAGGGCATTGCACTAGCACACTGTACTGTTCATAAAGTTTGCCCTCCATTTCATTTCAAATTGAGGTATGAATGTGTGGCTCACTAACTGAAGCATCATTTTCAGCAGCTTACCAAAAATCTTGAAATAATATGCAACATATAAATTGCTAGTGGTGAAAATGAGGAACCCAAAACCAGAATACTCATATTTTTCAAGGACAAACCCCAGAAGTAGTTGTAATAATAAAAAAAATCTTACTGATAACACTTTTCTAATTGAACTAGAATTCTTAACACTGAGTGTACGGGTATAGAACAGGTGAATTAGAGGATATTGAATACTCAAGTAGAGGATATTGAATGCATTTGTGGGATATTTAATTTAAGATTTTAGTTCACTTAAATATCTGTTTCTGAACGCCTGTTACTGCTTCTGGTTGCCAAGTTCTCTATAGGTCCACCTACATTTGACATGCTCCACTTCTGCTCTTTTATTTTAAAGGAATTTGGCATACATCATTCATGAAGAATAATTGAGCTGCCTCAGTTTGAAAATATGAATAATTGTTTAAACTGCCCAAAAAACCTTGCCTGTATTCCCTTAACAAGATCATAAATTATGGAGGACCTATAAATATCAAATATGCAGCATATATGAAATCAATGAGGTGACTTCTGATTTAGAAAAGTAAAATGGCTTTCTTCAAAAGCTCATGTACTTTCAAAGGACAATTGAGGGTCTTATTAACACAGCCTAGTTAACCTCCCTGCTGCACAAGGTGAAGCGTTACACACTCTAAGCAAAAGATGAAACGTGTAAGGGAAATACAGGATTGGATCGATTTCTTTTAATGATAACTAATTCTTCTAGCCTGGTTGGATAAAAGTAAACATATGTGCTCTATGGTTTTGCTTTTGCTGTGTGCCAGGATTCAGCTCGGAGTGAACTCTTGGCAGAGTTATAAGCCTTTGAAAATTGCTTTATAATGGAAATGGTGACAGATCATTAACTACAGTAGTATAAGTGCATTGATTTATCATATGTATAGTTGTCTTAAGTTGCAAAATACGTGATGCAGGATGTGCTGAATGCATAGGGAGTATCTTTGTAGTTTTAACTGATTAATGACATTATTCATATTACGTTAATCTTTTTCGAACATACGGCCTCTGACAGTGTTGGACAGGTATCATTCAGGGGCTAAGATATGTTTGTACTGTAGTGACACTGTGATCCCACTATAATTGCTGTATGGGAAGGGGACCAGGAAGCATTTTATAACATCATGCATTTAATCACCAATGCAATTACAGTGCCACTGGAGTAGATATGTTTTCCTGCTACCAACTCTTAGGAACTTCTGAATCATAATGAATCATTACTAGATAAGCTGGAAAACCTTGTTTCCAGTAAAAAATGCAGAATCTGGGATTTTGCAGTCACACCTAATTAGCATCTGAGGCTTAAATGTCTTTAAAATGAAATGTCTAATGTATGTATGTTATATGAAAGCATTTTTTCTCCAAAACCCTTATTCTTCCGTCATCAGAAGACAGATGAACAAAAATTATTTTCAAGAATTATGATTATTCTAGTGTTGTTTTTCAAGCATTGAGGCATAGAATCTTTACTTACTTTTACTCTGATGCAGCTGCATGATTGTTGTCATTGGTGAGCACCTACACTAATAATAGTAGTTCACCATTACTTTAAAAAGTGTAGGCAGCATGCTAATAAAGGTGAAACTGAGCATTTTGTATTGCCCTTTGGCACTTGTGTAGAGTAAAGCTAGTATTAGTTTTTAGTGTTTCTGGTTTGCCTTTTTTTTCATCTTTGAGATGGGATGATGAAGCTATGAAGCACCTGACCCGCTGCTGGAAAACGGAGGATTTTGTTACAAAACCTTCATTATTTATTAGGTGTACCTATCTAAGTTTCTTGGCAGAAGGTCGTTTTTGGAGACTATCTTAAGATCAGTCAAATTTCAGTATGCTTCTTTTTAACTCCCTTTGACTGCACAAAATTTCCACATGTAACTTGTTCTTCAGATTGAGATTGTCTTTTTCAATCCTGTCTGTTCTGTTCAACTACTGTACATCTCACAGCCTTTGAGATTTATGACTAGAATTCAGCTGCATTCTCTGGATGTGGTTTTGTATTGATAGTCATTTACTGGGAGAGGAAATTTACTGGGAAGGAAAACCAAACTTTCAGTGAAGACAGGGTGGAATGTGCATTGATTTGGATGGTACCTTGCAATGGTACTGTCAAATGGCAAGGAATAAAAGGAAAAGATAGTAATATGGAGCATAAAATTGAATAAATAACGGCGAGTGCTCTTAGTGGAGTAGATAAGACCACTCCGCACCTTTAAAAGAATGTTCTGGAAGTACCATATGAAAATAGAATTGGGGAAGCAATCTCTTCAGTTTTCTTGATTAGTTACATATCAGTTGTGCTGTAGGATATGAACACATATAGGGTTTGAAGTATGCAACTTTTGATATTTAATGACTCTTGCTGGCTCACACTTTGCATTATGGGCCTTTAACTGGAGATGCAGATGTCCATCTCACCGAGGTTGGGGCCTTTTGGTGGTCTGTGTGCATCTGTCTGAATGCTCTCGTAGTTTCCTTTGCTGTGGCGATTTGTAGGCACGACAGTGCAAGTGAGGGATGATGATTTGAGTAGCCTCAAATGTGCATTTTATTTTTTTTTACCCTTACATGCGATTTATTTCCTGCTAAAAGTATAAATATGTTATAACTTCCAGGATTTCCCATTTCTGTAAATTTCTTTCACTTCCAAAGTCCCCATGTTATTGCTACTACTTTCATGGTCATGTTGTTAAGGGAGTGTTTTCTTTCTTTGGCAGTGGGGGCAGTTTTAATACCCGCACTTTTTTCGGACTGAGCCCTGTGGAATGGTTGCGTGCAATCATTCTGGAACCTCTTGGGTGTTCCAGCTGCCTTGAAGTATCCTCTGCCTCTAACTTAGTGTGCCACTTGACCTTCTGAGCTTGCTTCACCTTGTGGTTTCCAATCTACATAATAATTTTGTGTCACCCTTTAGTTAAATGGTTTCTTTTTGACAGAAAGAAGTACCTTCAAAGAGGGTTTAACTTTATATTCTACCTCAGAGATAATACCATTCTATTTGACTTGATTTATCTATAAATATGAATATCTTTCTGAATACCAGCTTAAATTATGTACAAGCAGAGATTATAAATTATCAGTATAAAACCAGCTTGCTAGGGTTATTGTACATATATATGTGAGTAATTCTGGATTAGGTGCTGTTCAACATGAACCTGAGTTTTATGGGGAAAATCTGGGAATTACTGTAAGTCCAGTTAAAAACCAGGATGGTTTGATATCTGATTCAGAAGCATGTCAAATATCCCAATCTAACTGTGACAGAAGGGTGTAGAAATGTTGGGTCTCAGCCTAAAGACTTGCCATCTAAAACACGCAGTTCTCACTGCCAGGACTGACTTTGAATTCTAGCTTTGCTGTGCCTTATTCACCAGTACAGTGATGATTTTACTCTGTGTTCCTAGAAGCAGGAATTGTGTTCCCTTCCCTAAGTTACCTGTGACCATCTTTCTCCTATGAAGTGGGAATAGAAGGCTGTGTCATGACCAAGACTGATATTTCAGAACTTTGAGTGTTTCAAATAAAATTTTCTCTAGAAATAACAGATATTACATATGTATGATACATTTGAGAAGGTTATCAGGAACAAAGAAATTTTATATGTTTGTGTTCCTCCTTGGCACTATGAGCTTCGGTGAATTCTGGAGTCGCTGAGAAATAATTAATATAAACCAGCAATGTGGTTAACAAGATGTGCCTCATGAGAGAACAGCAATATGTGGGCTTGCTCAATTTTAAGTCTGGTGAGTGAACCCTTACCTGCTGTAAAGAGGAAATCCTGCCAATGAGATGAGGGATTTGTAGTGTAACAAAGAGCTATTGAACAATGTTTTACTTGACAGACAGTGATATGAATCTCAGATAATACCTAGTAAGTTTGATGTATGTAAACTGCATAATGTGTTTTCTTTATAAAGCTTTTGCTCTAATTAAATATTGCATTTTCAAAAAGAAGCTATTGTGATCAGTGCTGTAACTCTATCTCTAATAAAAATACTCTCTTTTTAGTTATAGTATAATGATGATGTATCTGCACTCACATAAGTGGCTGTGTAAAAGAAACTAAGAGAAAAAACACTCATAAGTTTAGATTCTCATGGTAGGTAGCAGCCTCAGACTGACTTCGATGCCCTGAAAAGGCATATAAAAGGTTTGGGGAGAAAGTGATCCTTGACACTATAACAGTGACCTGAAGTTATTTAGCTCACAAGGTCACTTGTCCAATAGCGCTGTCCTTTCAGAAAATCTGGTGGGGTTTGTGTGTTAGGAGTAAATGGCATTTTTTTTTTCTTTTTTTCACATAGCTGTATGTTGTGTTTGCATCTGCGTTTTCCATTGTTGGTGTGCTTTTAAGTAAATATTATATGAGGCTTTGGATTGATATTTAACAACTGAGATGGTTGGTTATACCACTATTGTCATTGCCCATTCTAATGTCATCAATATGAACCAGCTGAACTCTGCCTTTCTTTTTCTTTGCTGCCGCTGGGGTTTAATGGCTTTGCAGAGAAGCTCCTGCCTGGCATACTGAGCTCCTACAGAAGGTCTAACCCATAAGCAGTGAGTACTGAACTGCAGCACACTAATGCTGTAGGTGTTGACTCACTGTGCTCTTTTTAATTGCAGTTCTGTTGAAGGTAGATAATCTTTGCAGATATTGAATCTTTGGGTATCTACCAATCTGATGATATATTTGTATGGCTACAAATGCTGATCTGCTTTTCTTTTCCTGGGAATTAACTTTTCTTCTGTGCACATACTGTTTGCATTTAAAACTAGCTTTCATGTGTCTGTGGCTCTTGCTATAGCTGGCAAATGCTTATATCTCAAGTGATGTGTGTTCTTTTAGAATTCTTGAGCCTTATGTAAACCAGCTTTCAAATGTGCATGAATTGAAAAGCATCTGTAATGTTTCGATGTGACTAATGCTAAGATATGATTGACCAAGTCTGGATTTACTTTTTTACTGGAAAGTCATTCAAAATAACCCTCTACAAACTCTGTGGGGAGAAAAAATTTCTATAATCCTGATATGTATGTTCATTTGTGATATAATTGCTTTGAAAAAATGGTCAATTTTTTTCTCTCAAGATAGCAAGCAGTTTTTTATAATTTGTGTTGTTAAGGTGCTGATCTCTTCTCAAAATTCCATCCGTGTTTGGCTGGAAATAGAAAACAACTGTTTTGATTGTCTCAGTTGTTTTTGTGTGTGCGTATTTCTAAAGTTAAAGGTTCAATTAATTTGCCTAAATTATATATTCCAGCTAGAGCTGCCCTGAGGAGGCAAAAAGGTCTCGTCTTGCCTGTCAGTAGGTACTTTCAGATCTGCTCAGGACAACTTTAATACTTACATGTAATGGCAGAGCTAGTTCAGGAATGCTGAACAAATCAAATATTGGCTGGTGTGCACAGAAACTGGATTGTTCTTACTTAAAGACATTTCAACACTTTCGAGAATATTCTCCAGGTCACTTTGTGAAGGAGATGTGATATTAGAAGAGAGCTTTTGTAAACTAGGAGGAACTCGTTCTCCCATAGAGTTTTGCTCTGGGTATTTTCATGGTAGCCCTAGGGAGGTCTATAGCCATATATATTTTTTTTTTTTTCTGTGAGCATACTGAGTTTCTGAGGTTTGAACACTTGCAGCATAATTGCATAGATAACTTTGGAGACATCTGGGAGGCTCAAGATATGGTGTTGTTCTCCAGCTGTTTTTCTCTCAGCTGAAGGTTGCTGCCCTCAAAGCTGAGCCACTCTAATGGATCATATGAACTGTCCTAGTCCATGTCAGTGCAGAGCCAGACAGGTTATTTTAAAGTACTGCTGGATGCAGCTGAGGGTAGTAATGAACAGCTTGAGGTAATAACTACTTAAGCCATTCCAGCTAGACTTCAAGAGCACATATGTCTGTGTCCTTATAAGTACAATACTTTAATCTCTCCATTGCTGTATTGTAGTCAGGATTTGTCAGGACTGCAGAGCTGTTGCCAAGGGAAGTCTGATATTTAAGTGGAATGTATTGGTGCTTCCTGTCTATCATCATACTGCAGTAGAAAGATTTGAATAACGAGTGTGTAACATATACGTTGAATGGTAAAGGAAGCTTATTTTCAAATATGAGGGTAAATGTGTGGAAGTCATGTTTTGGAAACTCTTTAAATTGGGAAGAGATTACCACAGGAAGTCTCTTCCCTGACTGTTTCTAGTTCAGCTGTTTTCAACCACTTATCTTTGATTCTTAGCCATATAAGTTCTTACCCTCTCTGTGCCCTTTCCATTCCCCAAAAACCTTCCCTGTATTGATTAGAAATATAATGAATTTTTTAGCTCTATTTTTTTTTATTTTTTGCCCAGGTCCAGCAAGACTATGAATCTCTGTTCCAAATGCTTTGCTGGTAAGTGCAGTAAAAGGTTTTGTGTTTTTGTTAGATTATTGAAACCACATTGTTGGCATCTCCTTTAGGATTTGTGCATGGGTTTCTCTTCTTTCAGTGTGTATATGTAATCAGGTTTTCCTCACTTCGTTGCTTCATTTCTTTGGTAATCAAGAACCTCTTGTGTAAATGTACCCATCAAACCTTGTTCTTGAAGTTTATGGAATTTTGGTACATCCTTGAACTCCGGAGCTCCACTGCCAGCACAGCTCCTGTATGGATGATGTGGCTTTCAGAATGTCTGAATTGTAATTTGGAATTTCATAGAATTATTTTATAATAACCACTGTTATATAGAATGGATAAAAAATGAAAAGGAAAAGTTGGTATAGAATACCTTGTTTCTTTTTACTTACAGCCCTTGAATGTTAAATCATCAGTAGCTCATCGGTAGGCTAATTCTAATTACTGCATATTATTTTTTATTGTGAGGTCATTGCTTTTGTGTAAAATCTTAGGAATTGTTATTGACCGTTTCCCATTACCATCTTTTAGCTTTGCCTTTCTCAATTTTTTTTTTTGGTATTATTTAATATTGTAAACTAATTTTTAATTTTAATTAAAGTCCTGTCATAGTTCATGATTTGTAATTTGTCTTGGGGGAACCGATACAATTTTAAAAGGATCAGCATTTTTATTAAACTTTAAAGCTTTTTCAGCATTTTTTTAACAAAAAAAATGAATTTTGACTCATAGATTATAGATCTTAGGTTCAGCATCACTTCATTAAACAAACATATGGGAAATAAAGATTGTCTAAGGTTGTACAGCAAAATGATGCATATATTTCTCTGACTGTTTTCCAAAGCCATGGGTCACTGGAATGGTATATTGAAAAAAGTGTAAGTCCTTTCTTGTGCTCTTTCCCTATTAACCACAGTCACAAACAGGTTACGAGGTCTTTGATTTGATTCAGTGAGACTGATATGTTCATATTAGCACTGTAAAAAGCTTATGTTTGTGTACCTCAGAAATGGGGGTGTTCTGAATCCGAGACATCAAAATGGCCCATCCCTCACATTCTGAGTTTAGCAGAGTACCCAACACTTCTCAGACAGCAGACCAGGCATTAGGCAAAACATCTTTTATTTTGGTTTTACTGGTTTGGGTTTTTTTTGTTTGCTTGGAATTCTGTTTCTGTTTAACAAGAAGAAAAGTTCTTGTCTTCTATTCTGCAATTCTTCTGAAACTCCATTACTTCTGATAAAGTTAAATTTTTTCTGTTGTAAAATTGCAAGATGATACACAAACATTTGTGTGCTTGGGGACTGTGGGGGTGGGGGGGACGGGAGAGCTTATGTTTTTAAATTTTCAAGACATTCCTTAGAGCCTGTTTATTTTAATGAAATAAGTTCTTGGAAGAGTTTGAGTAGCTTAAAAAGCTACTAGTAGTTGGAATAAAACAAGGTATTGTAGGAAAAGGCAAATTTACTCTGTCTTTTTTTAGACCTTAACTATGGTTCCTTCAACAAGTAGTATTGAAATAACCAGTTCTGTTGGAGTCATAACTTGAAACCTCTCAATGTCATCATTCCAACATAAAAGAATTTTTCTGTTTTTTTCTTTTTCCTGATGTTACTGAAAATATTTTTGGCGTATTTTTTATACTGGGTTTCCAGCCACATACAGAAATAGAAAGATGTATACTCTTGTTTCTAACACCACAGATAGCAAGATTTTAGGCAAGTAAGGTGTTGAAGATGTTTTTCACTGTTTCAGGCACTCCAAAGAAAGGATGTGAAAAAAGTTCCTCTTTTTTAATATGGCAAATTATTTATTCAAATGTATTGAAGCAGGTTTGTATGTGAGGGAAGATTGCGAAATATGATTTCTCTTGACCATTGTTTCCTTTCTCTTTTATTTCAGAAAAAAGAAATCCACACAACGAAAAAGGTTAGTAACTTTTTACATTTTTTGTTGGTTTTTTTCAGGGAGAAGGGATAGAATCTAGTCTTCCTGTTATTTAAAAAATTAATTTGAGACAAACACAGCAGGAAGGACCTTACATTTGTGTAAGCATTACTTTTTTATACATACCAGAGGAGAAGGGCAACAAGGGATGAAAACATTGTTGTGTTTACAGTGCAATATGATTTATTCGTGGAGCCTTCCTACCTTAACAGGTTTTTCAGACTTTCTGAACTATGTACAAGTTTGTAAATATGTGGTTGTGAGCTGTTCTTTGCTTCTGCCCTTCCTGACTTCCCCATTGTCCTGGTTCCAGCCAGGTCAGGATTAATTTTTACCGTAGCCAGGAGCAGCATGGCTGGGACCTGGAGGTTATTCCATTCCACCTCATGTCATTGCCAGGGGTGGGGGAAATGGACTCATTTCCAGGGAGAAAGGGTTCCTTCCATTTGAGAAAACGTGGCAGAGGGAGTGGCCGGTTCCAAGCAATCCTATGTGAATTGTTTGCCTATCTTGTACATTTATTATTGATATTGTAGCTGTTACTGTGTGTTTTCTTACCTCATCGAAGTCTCCAGTAAATGTTCTTATCTCAATCTGTGATCTTTAGCTTTTGTGCCTCCAGTTCTCTGCTCCAGCCTACCACCGAGGGAGAGGAAGGGGGAGGGGGAGTGAGCAGCGTGGTTTGGAGTTTCAGTGGAGAATGTTCCTAAACCACAACACCCATCCCTTGGGAAAAAATGGTCATAGTTTGATATCCATTGTATTAATCAGCACAGAATTTGATCAAAGGGCAATTGCCTGTCAGTTTGCCTTATTGTTTGACCAAATGCTTCTGATTTCTAAATTTATTACCAAAATAAATTCACTGAATTTTCACTCCCATTTGTCTAAAGATGAAAGAAACAGCAAAAGCAACCAGATTATGTAGCAGGGAGGCTGGCATTCCTTGTTTTGGCTATCTTCTGGACATTTTCTTACATTAAATGTGGGAATACTGTTCACAATTTATTATAGAGATTAAGTTGTTCAGTTTTCTATGGCAAGAATGAGCTGCATACTGCACAGATATATGCAACCATTTGCCCAGAAGTGCCCAATGTTTTGGCCTAGATCTAGAAGGTTCAGTAAGCTCTTCTGTACAATCACAAATTTGCTGTTCATTTGCCCCAGACTAGCTCTTGGCTTGCACGTAAAGGTTGATAAATACTGTAGAGGAGCTTGAAGTTAGCTGTCCTATTCAGCCCTCTTTGCCACCTCTTCTGAGAAGGAATACCTGATTTGTTTTACTTTAGCCCTGTAAAAGCAACAGACTTTTGTAATATTCAAGAGCTTCTCTGAAATAATTTCAAGTGAATTGTACTTCTGCAAAGTGCTGTAACATTGTCTCCAGTTCAGTGCTGACTGTGTGCTATCAATGCCTCGAAGTCTCCAGATACAGTACAAATGTAATACTGCCTATTAAAGTGCTTCAAATTAAATATGCTCTTTAGATGGTTACGACATAGTTGCTTCAGACTTTTCATTCATTGAGAATACAAATACAATAAAGTGGTGTTTTGGGGTTTTTTAATCAGAATATAGGCTGATGAGTGAAAAAATGCACATTACAGCCAGAGTATCTCCCTTAATGACAACACATCTTTCACTAAGACTGCAGCGTCTCTTCTTTCAGTATGGTAAACTGTGAAATTGGAATGATTAAAATACAGGACAGTGATGAGTGAAATTTTTCAAAAGTACTCTTATGAACATAACTTTGCTCACATTGGGTTTATGGAAGTTTTAATATCACCTTCAGGTAGGGGCAGTGTTTGAGTACCTTTTGAAATGTCGCTTTTATAAAGTAGGGTCTTTCAGGCAGGAATTCTACATTCGTGGAAACAACACCTGGTACCTCAAGAACTCAGTTTTAATTGGAACCTCTGGGAACAATCACAGAACAAACTATTATGGAGCAAGAACAAATATTTAAATACAGAAAATGGTGAAACTATACTTTCTACTTAAAAGATGCCAAAAACACATAGTCTGCCTTTAATCCATTTGATTGTGATCTTAGAAGGTTTAGTGCATTGGAAAGAGGGGTGCAGGAAGTGGATTTCAGCTTGTTCAATAGTATGTGAAGCTGAAGGTAAGTGCAGCAGGAAGGTTTGATGGACAGATGCACTTGGAAAACTGGAAGAAGATAAAGTTATGATTGGAGTATTCATGGATTTGTGAATCAAATTAATAACCCTTCTGTCTCAATGTGTAATTGAAACTTCTAGAAGTGGGTGTCATTTCTTAATCCAACTGTACAATATTTATGTTCACATTCTGCAAAACGCTAGATCAGCATCATTGAAATTGAGAAAATAATTCAATGGTATAAATCAAGAATTTTCTGAGTTTTAAGGGCTTTACCGTTACTGAACTGTTAGTTCAGTTTTATTTTTAGATTTAAATAAAGCATTTTTTTTACATACTGTTTTCTTGATGAGTAAAAAAAATTACAGATTTTTAATCTCCATCTAACAAGCAGAAAATCAGTATTGCTGGAAATACATATGTATTTTAAATGTGTATGTTTAGCTCTATGCTAGGTTATGAAATTTTGTAACCTTTTATTTTCCTGAATTGAAAAGATCTAATAAGGGTGTGGGAAATAAAAATAGATAGTAATATCTGCTATATAACATACCTGAACTCTTACTGTAGAGTTATTTCATATTTTTGTGCATCTTAAACATCCTGCTTTCTGGAGCAGACCATTATTTTGTCATGCTTAAGTCATACACAGTTTTTGAAGCTTACAAAATTGGGACTTTTATGTGGCTCAGAGTTACTGAATAACAATTTCTTTTCTCTTGATTTTTGTAAATCTTGGGAGCTATTTAGAGCTTGTCTGTTATTACTGCCATGTCTGGCAGTAATAACACCTACTGTAAGCATTAGCTGGCAAAAATCAGTGTTCCTGCCGAAATAGATTTTGCTGTTAATTAACTGCTAATTTGATCTTTAGTCAAGCTTTCAGCTTGCTTTCTGGAAACCTTTTCAACTGGTGTATCTTGCATGTTTCTCATTCAAATTTTGGTTTTTTTGCTGTATCCTATTGTACGATAAATGATAAATTATGCCACCAAGCCTTACAGAGTTCAAGAAGCATTTGAATGATACTCTTGGGCACATGGTGTGACTCTTGGGGATGATCCTGAGCAGGGCCAGGAGTTGGACTCAATCATCCTTGTGGGTCCCTTCCAACTCAGCGTATTCTGTGATTCAGCCCTTCTGTTTCTAAAGTTTTCAGTCCTAAATGAATGATGAAAAATCTGTTAGGTTTGCATTTTTCATATGCTTGTAATTTTCAACATGAATCCACAAGTTTTAGTACTTTGTTGGAAAAGCAGCAAACATTTTCAGAAGTTCGAAAACATCACTAAAGAATTAGTTTTCTTTATTGCTGCACAAGATGTTTCTTTTTTCAGTATGGTATTCCCTTTGTTGGCTCCTGATGGAAACCAGTGCCTCAATATGTTGCTTCATTAGGCTACAATTTGTTGCTGTATTCATCTCGGTCTTTGTATTTTGAAGTACATGGAGTGCTTGCTACAAAGAACGTCACTCACTGGCTAGAGCTTGAAAGCAGTCAGGCTTCATCTTCTCAGGCTTGCAGCTAAGTATTTCTTTGGAAAATTGTATAGCTGATTACAGTGGTAGCAAAAATATTTCTAATTTCTAGAGCACTACTAATAGAAAATTGTAACATTTCAGAGATAACCATAGATATTGTTTGGCATCCATTCAATTTCTTTTACTTTATACCCAAAGAATTTCTAAAAGGGAAAGGCTGGTAGGAAAAAGATGTCTTGGCATAGTTAATGAACTTGAAAGATGAGATGTATGCTAAACTTGAGAAAGAAAGTCACCAGGAAATGGAATTAAGAAAAAATTGGATAAACTACTTCAGTTGAGCTTCAGTTATTTATAAGCTTGATTTGCACTGCTGACCCCGGTGACTCTTTTTACACTGTTGGTATGCATTATTCCGTGGCTTTAAAAGAATGTAAAGATCTGAGTAATAACTCTGTTTGGTTTGTTAGAACAGGGCAATATTTTGTGGAAGGGTTCGGAAGGGACTTAAAAGACTTTTAGTTGACTCCTTTTCCCCTAACCTGGCTTAAAGTTTTAGAGGGGAAATACAAATTAATAGAAAGTGAGTTTATTAAAATACGGTTGTATGATGTAAGCTTAGGACTAATCATTTTACTACTGTCAAAAGTAACATCA
>NW_021940864.1:18022163-18137271 GCF_001715985.3 Manacus vitellinus | reverse complement strand
GGGTGAGCACTGATGGAGGACAGACCCATGAAGTTTCTTTACAATTGTTAGTGGAAGAAAGAGAATTTCTTTCACGGCTGTCGCTCAAATGTTGTGTTCTGCTTTTTCTCTTTTCTTCTTCCTGGCTACTACAAGTTAGTAGGGCATTATCCCATCACATTTGTGTCATTTCACCAACACAGTCTAGTAAAACTGAATGCCTTTTAATTAATAACTTTATCATTTTACAGTCAATCCTGTCAGCAAACTACCCTGTAGGACACTGGTGGCTGTTGGATTGTGCCTTGGGAAATAAAGTCTGGGGCTCATTTGTTAAAGATATAAACTCTACTCATACAAAACTATGACCCCTTTTCTGTGCTGGCTACCTGAAAAGACTGTCAAATAGTCTTAATTTAATTTTTTTTCTGTCTTGAAAAGACATTACTGATATTTTCCATGTGTTTTCTTTTTCTTATCTCAGGGGTTGGACAGTTCCATTGTACAGATTGATCTACAAGCAAAGAAAAGGGCTCAGCTCTCATTTTTTTCCTTAGACTTGCCTTAGTTTTTCATAGCTCTGTTTTTGAGTGTATATCCTTCTTTATGGTAAAGCCAGTTTCTTTCTATTTTGCTAATATCTTGTTCACCTTCTAACCTTTCCAAATGACTTGTGGAAACACCAGCTGTAATTTAGTCTCCTGTGTACAGGTTCTCTGTTGACATAAAAAAAAAAGTTTAGAAATATGACTTAATTGCTATGATGTTTGCACATTACCAGCATGAAAGCAGACTTATCAAGGATGTGCAACCCACAGGTTTAATTTATTAAACTTTCTTGTAACTCTGTTCTCCTATAAATGTGTGCATGAGACAGAAGGAATGTTTTTGCTTTTTTCTAATTTAGCAATTTGCTTGATTTATAGAAAAGTCTGTGCTCTGTTTTGTGTATTTGCTTGTTTAGAATCCTTCTCTAGTTTATAGAGACAGTAGTGATTTGTTCCTTAGCCTCCCTGTGGAGTTTGTTCCATATTACAATCTAATTCCATGTCCATGTCGTGCACTCCTGAGCTGTTAATTTGTACATTTCGATGCAGTTTGTTTCATCGTGTTTTTGTAATCCAAACTGAATCTAACGAGCTATGTGCTTTGGGGACCCAGCCTTGCCTTGCCAATTAGAACAAGTGGTTACTGAGAGAGAGCATGTTTTAAATAAAACATGGCACCTCTGCGTGGGACCAGCAGCCTTTGGGGAATAAAAGAGAATATTTAACTCTTTGTGACTGAGAAGAGAGGTCAGATCAGTGGGCACATTTTAGAAACATTCAGTTTATTCCTTTAAAAAGTATTATGCAGATTTTGTCTTGCAAATAAAATGTAGTTTGGCACTGGAGATGTGTCAGGCACTACTGCATGGGAGTATTTAGGAATGCACAAGGATATCTATTGAGGTGACTGCAGATTTTCTAGGATTCTAATTACTAGTGCCATATGAAAATTGTACGGGGCCAGCAGCTAACCTTTCTCTTTCCCCTTGTACTGTTACACAAGAGTCCAAGGTGGAATGGGAGAAGTGCTAGGTGGTAAATGAGCTGGTTTCAAAAGGCATTTTACAAGGGAAAAATCTAGAGCCAATTTTTTTTTTAATAAGTACTAAGGTTATGTGCTAGGTGGCCAAGAGGAAGTTACTCTGACATTTTGAGGTAGCTGGGAAAGTGTACCTCTATGATCAGTATTTGTGATGATTGAAGAAATTATCCAGCATTCTGCTAGTCCTTACACTAACTAAACTTCCTGGTGAATTCAAGCAGAACACAACAGTAATTTTGGCCAGTTAACTCTGCTTGCAGTTCTTGCAATTCTTTCATTCCAGTCCCAGCATTTTCTTTCCTCTCTTATCCCTTTTAACTTGTACATGCTTGAGCTTCTCCAAATGGAAGTAGTTACTGTCCAACAACAACCCTTAACCAAGGACAGTGAGAAAGAATTTAGGTGAGCAGTCACAGTGATGGGCTAGACAACATTTTGGCAATTCTTGCCTACACAAGCAAGGCAAGACCAAGAAAGACCTTCCTTGTGAAAAGGTTTTTGCTCAGCAGCTTGGTGTTAAGGAAGTACAGCTGTTCTCTAAGGTGATTTAAGCTGTTAAAGGAGCAGGTGTATGGGACACATGTGATCTGGATAATAGAACAAAATGTAACTGATGACTTTTCAGTTGTTTATCTGTTTTATGTAAAAAGAATGTGATCTAGCAGCTAGACAGCTGACTAGGATCCTGGGACTCGATTTCCTTTTCACAGTCAGTGAGCATTTCTTAGTGATACTAGACAAGTTGCTTTTTTTGTCTCCTAATTCCATTCCTCATCAGTTACTGAGAGATGATAGTATTTCCCTCTTGATTTTGGACAGGCTGATTTTGGACTTGCCTTTTATACCCTTGAGGAATGGATGCAGCTAGGGACCTTTTGTTTCTTTATTTTGTCTTAGCCTTCATAAGTCTTCAGCAAAATTCTGGAATTTCAGTTCTCTTCTGTGTGTGGCTGTTCTACAGTTGCATTTCCATTCTTCATCTTTGTGACACTTTATCTTTAGTTCAGTTTGTTTATCTTCTTAATTTAGAAGAAACCACATTGCTCTGTTGCAATTAATGTGTACCAGATTGGGGGTTTTTTAAAAACTTTTAATACTGTTTCTTATGGAGCCTGCAAACATTCCAGTCATTTTTTATTCTTACCAGTTTTCATGTGTGTTGCAGATCTTGTATGTTCTCACAAAGTTAGTCACCAGAGGGCAAACTGTTCATGCAGATTTAGTCAATACAACTATAACTTTGAGCTTTTTAAAAAAAATCACAGTGTGTATGAATGAGTTTGCATGTAGTATTAATTAAATAGAAGGTGAAAGGATAATGACTCTCATCTTCAGAGGTACAAAATTTAAGATATTACGTTGAATGAGATGGAATGCTTAAAGTTTAACATTTAAACTGTTGGACTAATTTGCAAACTTTGGGGGAAAAAATACCCCTTGATAATTTTTCTTCTTTGTTATTGCATTAAATATCCCTTATTAAATAAGTTATTTAGGATCACTTATAAATAAATGTAAAAAGTGATTAAATATCACTTAACTATTAGTCCAGGAGAATATCAGTAGGTTAAAATAGTTTCCAGCAGGAATGTCTTTATCCTTAAATGTGAGTAGATGAATCTCCATTGTGGGGGCAGAGCTGTGTGTTTGTAATTTTATACTGGAGATCTCTAAGCCTGCAGGACTATTGATAAGGTCTTTCTGATAAAATTATCTGAAAGAACTGCATCTCTAATAACTGAATGTGTGAGATTTTGCTCCTTTCTTTTGCAGAAAGCATAGGCTGTTGACTGAATCTGATGCTGAAGATTTAGGAAATGACAAGGCAGGTTATGGTGCCATAATAATTAATCCAGTCTGTGTGTATCCATTATAACTGTCTTTTAATTATGATAAAAGGATCAAAAGTACAGGAAAGCATAAGATTACTGGCCTACTCTGGTTTAAATCACAGGTCAGTAGATATCATCTAGGGAAGCTCTGCTTGTTGAAAATGTCTCCTTGAAACAGATATCCTGTCCTGATGTGAAGCCACTGGGGGTTCTGCATGCACCATGGGCCCCAGTATTTCTAATGTGTAGTCTCCCTCACTATTAAGTAATACTAAGGTGTACCTTCTTAATTGCAACACTGTAGAGATGTTTATTCACAATTGTACTCTCATTCGTTGTACTGAATAGGAGGCAATATAAGACATTCTGTCATGCCCTGTATCTTCTTACCAGGACGCTTGCATTTGAGCTGAATGGAGAATAATTATTTTCTTTATAGGATTTCTTTAAATAACTCATTAGCCCCCTAGTGTTTCAAGAAAATAAGAAATTTACCATCTTGACATTTTCGTGAGTCAGGGTTGTGATATTCTTGTTCACTGTGCATAGATAAGAATCTAAACCACAAATGTCAAACATCCACACTTATTGGGATTATATGTTGGATATCAACTTTGAGAAGCCTTGGAACTGTAGTCCTTTCCTAATCTCCGTCCCCCAAGGCATCTAATTTTTTGATGCTTTAAACATTGAAAGTACACATCTTCCGACCTTGATGTGTACTGCAGGGATGTTTAGTGCTTCTCCTAGTGGGGACCCAAGAATCCTAATTTGAACATCTTGAAAATAAATACGAGGAGGAACTTACAAAAGTCATATTAGAATTCTGTGGCAGAGAACATGAGTAGAATTTAGTTCTCTTTGATTTCTCTTTGATTTCCTTGGGGTTAAAACAAAGTCAAGAGTCTAGCAGAAAGGAGCTCTGCTTTCTGTAAGATACCAGTTGCACATTGTGAACATTTTTCATTCTATCCAGTAAGCAAATTAAGGGTCCTCTAAAAGAGAAGTTCTGTGACTGCATGCATTATGAAAATAATTTCAAATTAAATAAAGAGGTCAGATCACAAGTGTACAAAATTGATTTGATCAGGTGCTTACTTATTTCAGAGTGCTTGACTTTTCAAGCTTAGTGTAGGATTTTGCCATCCTTTAATGCCACTCCCATCCATCTAGTATAAATAAATGCAGTTATGTGGAACTGTGACTGTTACTGACCAAAGCATTTGGAAACTGAATCAGGAGTCTTGATTCTGAGCTGTTGGGCTGCAGTCAGGTCACGAGTTGGACCCAAACACTCTGTCTCAGTTGGGATCAGAAGTGCTGAAGCTGAACAAGCAATCTGGTTGTGGTCTTCTGTAGAGTGTATCTTCTGAGATTTTTTCTTACTGCAACAAAAAGTAATAGCCTTCAGAGCATAATAGAAGACTTTTCACCCTCTCCTCTGCATTAAGGCTCATCAAGCAAATGCAGAGGGAGGCTCTGGTTTGTATATTTTTAACTGCTAATGTTACCTACACCATAGCTGTTTATTACTGGAATAAGTGAACACATAAATTTCATGATGTGCAGGGTTAATGAACTTAATGTATAAGGAGTAAACGTTGGAGATTTCTAAACTTCTATTCTGTATTTATGTACATTTATATACCTTAGTACTCAGCAAAAGCAGTAGCATTTTTATTTGATTTCAGCTCTTAAATAATAGGAGCTTTTATATTTTGGGATCGGTCCAGCTCTGTGGGAAAGGTCCCATATAAATGGCGAGCAAATTTGAACAGACAGTAGATATCTTTGGGGATTGTAAGCATTAGAAATGACCAAAAGTAAACTTGTGCATTTTGAATAAGGTTGCTCAAAGTGGACTTAGTATTCACTAGAAGTTGTTTGCAGTGAGCTATATCAGGAATAAAAGACTGATTTCTTTGTTGGTAATTGTATAAGTTACAGGCTTTGCTCTTTTAAGAAAAGATGGTGGGGTTTTGCCTTCTGTCTTGAGTTTTGCTTCAGAGTAGGGAAAAAAAACCAACTTTCAACACTTCAGAGGGTATCTGTGGAGGTAAATACCAGTCTGGCTCATTTCTAGGTTGAAAAGGAAATATATTGTGCTATTTACCAGTGTGTTCTAGCGATGTTTAGTATAGCATTACTGCTCCTAATAGACAAGCTTTCGTTCACCTCTGTTGACATGTCCTGCCCTGCAATGTGTGAAGAAATAGAAAGCTGATCCCAGTGTAGGTGACTGCAGTCTTTCACTGTGACATTTTCTGTGCCTCAGCAGTCTTGTGCATAGTCCTCAGGAGAACTGCTGTCTGCTGAAACGCTTTGAGCAGCAATTTGAAAACTACATTATGACAATTTTTTTTTCTTTGAGACTCACTAGTATGTAGAGAAAATTGTGATAGATGTAAATAATTCTGCAAATACAGAAGTATATAATGGATGTTGACATCTACTCAGTTGACAAAGGTAAGTAAAATGGTTAGAAATAGCTCAAATGTTAGTCTTCATTCTGCACCACTTCTGTTAGTGTCCATAATTATAATTTTTAAAGAGTTAAAATAACAGGAAACTTTTAACTGTAAGGGTTTAATTTACGATAGATGTAGCTGTCACTTGTTTTGATAATCAACACATGAAAATCACAGTTGATATGTAACTGCAGCTAGTTGGAGGTAACTGGATGGGTTCCAGTATGAATATTTATTTTTTTTTTAAATGAACTCTTGAATCTATGCACAACTGAATTGTAAAACACAGTGTCTCAGAATCCAAAATCAAGATGCCTGACAATATTCTCCAGATCAATATATCTGGTAGCTGTAGATAGCAGTAGGTCTCCAGTGCGTTTCAGTTAATTTTTTCCCCCCTTCTTTTTCTTTTTCTTACTTTGAAAGGGTCCTGGTGTGCTTTAGTTGGGGAAAAATATATAGGAATATTCATCAAGGAGATTTAGAAATGCAGAGTGCTGAAAGCTTTTGTAACAGAGCCTGTTTTTCTTGGTAGTAACCAAATGAACTTTTTTGATGTAAAGGTCAGATTTCATGTATTTGTTCCCACTTGAGTTCTTTCTGGACAGACCGAAAGCTATTTTGCTCTTGATTTATAAGATATTTACTGTGAGTTAGTACTGCATAAACATCTGACATTGTGAGCAGCTCTGGGTACTGCTGACCATGCATTGATGAAAGGAATTTTAAGATATTTATTGGGGCCTTTTCTGCAGGTACTGTTGCAAAGTACAGAATGCAGAAAGGAGAGCAGAAATAATTGTTTTGTTTTTAACTTGAGACCATTTTCTCTTTCACACAGCAAGCTGCAGTAACTCCCTGCAGAGAGAATGAATGGTCAGTTGTGACTCCGTACACACACCTGAGCCTGAGAAATTAGTTGGGCCATAACGTAATAGGAAGGAAAATGTATGGCTCATTCACTTTTAACTTCTGAAGATGATGTTGTCAGTAGGACTTGAGATTATATCTTCCTTTAGGAGACTTCAGAAAAAAATCAAAACACAAATCTTGTATACTGTTATGTTAGTTTGTTCTGTAGTTAGACTTACCAAGGTTCAAATGAGAGTCTAGCTGCTTTATATTAAAAAAAAAAACTAAGCAGATAATCTTATTGCTGTGATGACACATAATTTATATAAATTCAAGTTGAAGATGCTTTCTGTGAAGAAAGTTTTAGTAATATTCTGTTACCATAAGAGCAGTCATTTTTACTAACAGAAGTACCTCTAAATAAATACTAAGCATTTGAGGTGACTCCTTATTTAACCAAGTAATCAATTTTATGTTCCTATATTTCTGGACTTTCTGGGAAATTCATTGACATGTATTCCTAAATTATCAATAGACAAGCTAGTAAACAAGTGTTCAGCAAACGGGACAAATACTAAGCTTAAGTATTATGTAAATGTAAATGTAAACTTTTAAACATGATCACCAATTTGTAAAACATTTTGGTTAAAATTAATCTTTTGTGAAACAGGATTAGAATAACATTTATTAAGTTTAAAATCTGACAACTCTAAAGCTGCCAGGTTAGAACCTATTTCTTCCATTTCTCCTTTCATAGCGAAATTTGAAGGACTTTGGGACGTGAAAATTGAAGGAAACCGTAAGGTACTGTGAGACTGTATTCTTGAGCAGGGGAAGAAAACCTGTGTTCTGTTTTACATTCTCCATCAAGTTTGAGGCTGAGCAGCTGTAGAACCTGTGTAAGGAACTAACTGCAGGGTTTGAGACGTTTGCTGGTTTCTACTCAACCTTCCTTTTTGCTTAGCCAAAAGGAAGGTTTAGCTTTTAGACTCTCAGTTGAAGCCCTTTAGCATGCAGCTTGCCATGTGTCTGGGTCACCTTCTGCCCTCTTTGGTTCCCATTCAATGAAATGAAGTTGGGTGGGCAGAGGAGTTAGAGTGGCATGGCATTTACTGTGTCCAAACCAGTGACTCCCCCCACCCACCACCACCCCCTTGTATTAGAAAACTCTTTTTGCCCTTTTATATTGTGCCGTACATTGCATTCAGAAGAATACTGTATTCTAGTAAGGACATGGGCACCTTTACAAAACACTAATTCAATAACTGGGTTATTGAAGAGAAAGTTTCCTGAGTTTTGACTGTACTTATAGGTTCCAGTTTGAATGTGGTTGAGTGAAAGTAGTAGCAAATTACTGTCGTAGCTTTTTTTGGCTAGTGCTGTTCTGGCTCTCTAAGTACAACTTTCTTCCCTAAAACCTTTTTATGTTAGTATTTAGTATCACTTATTAAATAGAGGCTTAATATAGAATTGCATTTCGTGGTTAACTGCAACTCATTTTCTGCCCTTTGCTCAAGGGAAAGCAAGTAGGAGGCTTCCTGCCTCTTTCCCCGGTTTTACTGCTGGTTAGGGAAACTGAGACTATAAAAGTTAGCTTTTTTTTTTTTTCCTATATAAGTTTGTGCAGCAGGGTATTAACAATTTCTCAGTTGTGCCCTGGCCTATTAGCAGGAATATACAGTGGTACAAGAATGAATTTGTTGCAAATTTTATGCCTCCATGACCTATTGTAGAATGTTATCCTGCTGCAGTGTTATTGAGTCATATTTCATCTCTTAAATTAATGTTGACAGTCTGTTACTGGATTTGTTCTTGTCTTCAAATTGGAACATAGAGGAAAAAAATCTTATTGCTGGAATATTAAAATTAATTGTTTAAGTACCTTGCTTGAAGTAGAATTCTACTAGAAAGATTATAGTGTAAAATCAAGGTGTCATTTAGATTTGCTTGCATGTATGAAAAAGTGCTTTTGGAGCATTCAGGACATAAGGAGAATGCAGGAGGTAAGGATGAGTTGAAATTGCTGTGAGAAAGAGGAAACTGCAGAAAAGGAGATACCTGTGTCCATCCATATCAGTATTGCAATGTTTGGTGAGGTGAATTTTGTGGGATATACAGTGAGGTGGGAAAGCTGTTTGAAATTAAATGTCAGTCCTGGTGGTTGGGTTTGTTTTTTTTGCTTTGGAAAGAATCTTTTTGCAAAAGGGGGTGTAGGTTTGGAGCTGGCACTTTGCAAATGTTTTCACTACAGATTTTTGCTCTGATTCTAGAAGTTATTGATAAGGAATTTGTTTGCCTATGGAAGATAAACTCGCTTGATATAGTATTCAATAGAAACTGGATTATAAACATTTTAGAATACTCCAGATTAAGCATTTGCTTTTAACTTTAGAAAAGAGAGAGATCCTTAGAGATTGAGCTGGAGTGCTCAGCATAACCAGTAAGAGATTAGGGAAGTGGAAAGAAATTCTTTGTTTTGCTTATAAGATAATTTAACCATCATACTTGGAGGCTTACACTCCTTCAGACAGAGCGTAGGGATAAATGTAGGTGAGCTGGTATTTGACAAGTGGTGGAGCACAGACCTCTGCCAAGAGGGATGCGTGCAAGGAAACCACTCAACACCTTTACAGCAACAGCAACTACAAAAAAGGTGAATAGCAAATAATTCACCAATTACCAGCCCTAGGAAGAAGCACTCAATTTTCTGGTAGTTTTTAAGTTGGACATTTCAGCATGTGTTATATTCATTAGGCAAGTGGTGATTTGTTCTTATTGTTTTGTATTTGTTTTGGTTTTTTGGTCCTCATGGGATGGCCAGTATGTGGCATCTGAGGAAACAGAAAATTTTCTTCAGTTTGTTCTGTGGGACAATTGTGTATTTCCAGGAGTTTTTCTAGTGCTTTGTCATCTACTTGCTCTCTTGTAGAGTGACAACACAATTGCATACGGTGTATTCTTTTAACACATTTGTTTAAAATTAACATCTTCAAATTTTATTCAGCTGGCTGAACTATGAAATGAAATTTGCTTTACAATGATTTTAATAGTTTTGTACCTAAAACTTTTTTAGTTGATACAAACTGCTGGTTAAAGTAGAGTCTTGCACTGGACGGAGGGGTAGGTAAAGACAGGAAAGTTAGGGTTAGAGTTAGCTTCTTTTTCTGGCTGATATTGCTGAAATTTAGATCATGAAAGCAGTAATTGGAAACTTTTCTACCAAAAGTCCGAGTTGTATATCTCATCTGGTGGGACTGACTCTTGTTGTAATGACATTTGTGAAGAAGAAAGCTTTTGTTTGCTGGAAGCCATAAACTAGTGAAGTAAAACCAGTTTGATCACCTAGTCCCTCTGCAGATGACACAGGATTTCTGATATACTTTTTTGGCATGTGATGTGGGCTACAGAAATTGCTTTGAGGATAAAAGGCAAATAAGTTCATGGAATTGCTTCATCTTTTCAAAGGACAAAGAGAAAACACTCTTTTCACTGGTGTCTACCAAATGAGATACTGAGAGGAATTGAAATACATATACTTAAAATCTGAGTATTGCTCTGCAAATACAAAAAATCATGGTGTCAAACACCATATTTTTGCTCTAGAAGTTGTAAAATAAAAACATAAGATTTGTGAATGTGTTAGCTTTTCAATAAAGCACAAAAGATGAGTGTGAGTTTTCTAATGTTAACATAAGTCAGAGGTAACACTGATTTTTATTTTTTATATTATTCCTTTTAATCATCCTTCTTTCTTCTGAGAAGTGAGACTTTCACGGAATGTCGGGTATAGCTTGGCACAGACTTGAAGAATCTGAGACATGTACCTTACTTTGGAGTTGTCTTTTTTCAAGAATTCTTGCAATGCTGTCAGTCTAACTTAGCTTTTTCTAACTTGGCCTCATAGGCTACCGCTCTTGCCTTAGAAGGTACTCTTAGAATGGATCATTACCTTTATTTGTTTTTTTAAAAGTTTTATGAAAGTCATATTATTCAGTTTGATCTACAGAAATGCTCAAAAGAAAATGGGGAATCTGTTTGAACAGAAAAAACTTCATTTAACGAGGAACCAAGCTTGGGATCTCTCTATTCCAGAGGGCAATAGTTTGTGCTGTCAAGGTGCTATAGGTGCCTGCTGGAAACAGTTCCCTCATACTAGACAGCTCTTTGTCATGTCCCTGTCCCTCCACTTTTTTTGTTTTCTGGTTTAATTCAGAAGATGACACATCTGTCAGTGTGGTGAAACCTTACTGAATGCAGTACAAAGAGGTTAAAGCAAAGGATCTGTATCTCTGATAGCTTTCTGAAAAGCAGTTTTAATCCCTAGGGTATGGTACATTGCCTGTCTTATATGATCAGTGGTAAGTGTTCCTTACAAATCAAGCATTCTCTGGTAACCTCTTCAAATTCTTGCAATCAAACCCACAGCGTTCAAGAATTATAAAACCAATATTGTGAAGGTTCTCTGAAAAGCAGATGTGCATTAACATGTTAAGCAGCATGCTTCCTAGTGTTTTTCACTGAGAGAAAATAAGTGAAACCTTAACAGTTTTTATACTTTGTTAATGTGGTAAGTCATTTGTGATAATGCTTCCCCATGCCATCTTCTTCCCTGTAGGTATAAATGGTAAATGTGAAGGATTTTTCTGCATCTGTGCTGTCTGGTGTTTAAATTGATTGGGCCTTTTCTTTTAACTCTTATAATGAGATTTCAAAACTGTTTTAGTTTCTGGTCAAGGCTTTCAGATACGTTCACGCTTGAAATGTAGTGGGCTGTGAGTAAATATTTTTTTCTGTGTGTAAACTTATTACTTTTCCAAAGGAGCTTAAAATCAATCTTAACTCTAACCTCACAATATTGTATTTATGTGATATTGGACTTTTGTATTTGTGTGATTTGGATTCGAAAATTGAGGGTAAGGTCAAGATACTAGGTCCTGGCAGACAAATTGTGAAAGGTGTAGTAGCTAACTGGAAGAGAATCTGCAGAGAAACAGTGCTCTCTTTTGAAAATTTGTAATATTTAATTTTTATTTTTCTTCAGTACCTTGTATCTGTCTGCCTGATGCAGTCTGGGGGAATTACAGGTGTAGCTTCTCTTCTGCCAGTAGCCAGTGAAGTGAATATGCAGACCTCTGTCCACAGGGCCAAAGAGATGAGAGAACCGTTCAAAATAAAGATAAAAAAATGAGAATTTATATTGAATTGTAGGATGCAATCTTAGTTGCTGTTTATTTACAGTATGCCAGCATTTCACGCCACTCACTCTTGTCAATTTTCTTGAAAGCATTAAACAGTAGTGCTATATTCACTCGTGTAGGGTTGGCAGCTGGGTTGAAAAATCACACTACTCTCTTGGAACCCAGAAAAGCTATTCAGTAATTAGTAAATTTAAAAACAATTGAATCTGCATGAGTTGGTGGTACCATGTGATATCACTGGTGATGAAAAGTTATTAGGAAGCCTGAAAAAATTCTTTGCTCCCTAGTGCTCTAGTCACAATAATAAATCTTCTGGATTATCTTCATTAAAAAGCATAAAAACTGGTTGCTAATTTCAATTTTGTTTTACCATGGCAATAGTTTTCATGGAATTTCAGTGTGTTGATTTTCTACTGTTTAGGCAGTTGCCTTTGTAATTTCTATGTGCTTCAGTCAAAAATAGAGCTGTGTACTGTATGAATAAAAGCGATGATTCACAGTCTTGAGCTCAAGTGTGGCAGCTGGGAGATCGGCAGTGTGCTGTGAAGGGAGAGGCCACTGGTAGGAGGAATACACAGACAGGGTTCTTGCGGCAGGAAGAGTCCTGCATTTCTTGAAATTCTCTGTTCAAAAATTTCCATGCGTAATAAAATTCTGAATGTTGCATTTTGAGTTGAATTTTTAAAGTTTTCTTTGTATTTTTTGTTTTAAAAACCATTATATTTAAGTAACGAATGAATCAAAGATACATTTGCATTTTTAGTGGAAAACATTCATATAAGAAATTTTTGCCTAGCTCTTGTCTACTGTGGAACATAAATAACTGAATTATGTTTGCTTTGGGGCTTCAGAGGCACAGAATAGATTTCTTTAACATTGAAAGGGGAAGAGGAGGGTATAGGTGCTTCATTCGAGCTCAGTCAAAGGAGTCACCCTGCTTACAGACTCTTCTTTTCATTGGCATAGTTCAATGACCATTGATCTTATCTGAGATTGTGATCCTGAACAAGTAGCATGGAAAAGGGAAATGCATAACTGAATAGACTGCATGGAAAAAAGATTTCTTTTTGAAAGGATGAATTCTGGTTCCTCTCAAGGTGAAGCTGATGTGGGCTTTTAACGGGAGTTTCTTGCGTGGTGCAGGAGAGCAAGATGAATACATGCTTGGTTTGAAATATCACCTTAAAAAGAACTGTCTTTTTATAAATGGGTGTAGAATTTTCTCTCTTCTTTTTTAACTTCTGGTCTCATAGAGAGGACAATTTATGAAAAATGCAGGTGCAGGTTAAAGCAAGGCACAGAACTCATTGAAGTTTCTGTAACAGATGCAGGTTTTTTACTCATGAGGTAAAACCTAGAATGTTGTGAGCAAAAGTGTTCAGCTAATGCTCCTGAATTGTATAAGCGTGTACATGTCAGTTTTTTTCTTTTTCTTGATGATGGCCCCATATATAGCATATTTTAGATTTATTAAGAATCAACTGCTTTAAAAAGAATTGTTCCTTTATTTCCTTTCTGAACAGAAACTCCTCTAGTAAGCATTCAGATTTTTCAGCATTCACCAAAGCAAGGAATTGTTAGAGAAAAGGAAGTGCAGGACTCAGTCTGGTTGACACTGGGCAAGGGTGTTCTTCCTGAGGCTGTAAAAGGCACTCTTGTCCTGTGAAACCATGTAGGGTGTAATAGCTTCTGGAAACGCTGGAGGTGGCAAACCATTGAAACTGTTCTTTGGTTTTCTTCTTAGGGAATAGCATATTGGTTTTTAACTCTGAGAGCAACTTCTTTCCAAAGACTTTTCACTTGCCATAATTTTAGGAAATAGATTTCTTTCTGGTTTTCAAATTATATTTAAACTGAGGCTGACTTAGGAGAGAGAAGGAAGAGTGTATGCATTTGTGCACACCCATTTATTTATATTAGTTTCCCTTATAATTATGTTCTTAGACTCTTCACCCTACTGTTTTGGCTGTTTACATAGAAATAAGCAACAACTATCCCAATTTCAGTAGAAAGGGGAAATATTTCACATTGAAGTTTCATTCCTTGATTGAAGATACACTCCTTTCTAGGAGTAAGTATTGGAACATTTTATTCTCATTGCCTGTCATTGTGCTTTGCAGTAAGGAAAATGTTTTATCAGTCAGATACCTTTTCATCTGCTTTCTAACTTAATTCTAACAATATATGTGAAAAACCTGACAGAATAACACATTGTGTTTATAATTCACCTTTTACTGGAATTCTGGATGGACTTTTGAAAGAGGGCATTCCCTACTTTATATTCTAAGCATAATTTTTTTTTCCCCGGCAAAAGGCTGATCAGACTTCTTAGGACATCATGCAGCTATCTAAAAAGGGAGGGGAGAATGTGTTCAGCGTGGCCTGAAATGTGTCCTCTACTGATTCAGCAGTTCTGAGCAGAAAATCTCTGCCTTGCTGATAGCAAAATAAGAATTGATCAGCTACATTGTGTTTGACAGTGAATGAATGAGAGAGTGAGGGGTGAAAATAGAAAAGGGAAGATGACAACACCATACTACTGGAGACATTTCTAAAATAATATTAGGTCTGTTGATGCCCTCTCCTTTGTGAGGGCCATTGTAGAAGCTATTGACTCTTGCAGAGATTCTGTTAACCAGATTTTTCTCAATTTAGGAAGCATCCTTAGCCTTTAGATAAGAAAATACAAAGAAGGATAAAGCTTTTGATAGTGTCTCTCAGAGGATCCTTCTGGACAAAATGTCCAGCACACAGCTGGATAAACACACCATGCAGTGGGTGAGCCATTGGCTCACAGGTCGAGCACAGAGGGTAATAGTGAATGGGGTGGCATCAGACTGGTGACCTGTCACTAGCGGGGTTCCACAGGGCTCCATCTTAGGCCTATGCTCTTCAACATCTTCATAAATTACTTGAATGCAGGACTGGAAGGGACACTAAGTAAGTTTGCAGATGACACAAAACTGGAGGAGCTGTTGACTCCTTCGAAGGCAGGGAGGCCCTGCAGAGAGACCTTGACAAATTGGAGGGCTGGGCAATCACCAACTGTATGAAGTTCAACAAGGGAAAGTGCCGGATTCTGCACCTGGGATGGGGCAACCCTGGATGTAAATAGAGACTGGGGAATGAGATGCTGGAAAGCAGTGCCACAGAAAGGGACTTGAGCGTCCTGGTCGATGGCAAGTTGAATATGAGTCAGCAGTGCCCTGGCAGCCAGGAGGGCCAAACATGTCCTGGGGGGCATCGGGCAAAGTGTCACCAGCTGGTTGAGGGAGGGGATTGTCCTGCTCTGCTCTGCACTGGTGCGGCCTCACCTTGAATATTGTGTGCAGTTTTGGGCACTGCAATATAAGAAAGACATTAAGCTGTTAGCATCCAAAGGAGGGCAGTGAAGATGGTGAAGGGCCTTGAGGGGAAGCCGTGTGGGGAGTGCCTGAGGGCACTTGGTCTGTTCAGCCTGGAGAAGAGGAGACTGAGGGGAGACCTCATTGCTGTCTACAACTTCCTTGTGAGAGGAAGAGGAGGGGCAGGCACTGATCTCTTCTCTGTGGTGACCAGTGACAGGACCCAAGGGAATGGCCTTGGTTGGATATTAGAAAAAGGTTCTTCACCCAGAGGGTGGTTGGGCACTGGAACAGGCTCCCCACAGCAGTGATCAGAGCACCAAGCCTTACAGAGTTCAAGAAGTGTTTGGACAATGCTCTCAGGCACGTGGTGTGACTCTTGCAGATGGTCCTGTGCAGGACTAAGAATTGGACTGGATGATCCTTGTGGGTCCCTTCCAAGTCAGAATGTTCTGTGATTCTGTGTAATTATATCTATGCAGTATTTTCCATGTGAAGAGGAGAAAACAAATGTGGTTGTTTATTTTGAAGACTGGAGATTCTTATATATACATTTTGTTTTCATTTATTAGTTGCCATACAACTAGTATTGAATGTAGAATATGGGCTAGAATACATTTTGTCACAAAGTGTAAACATGCATGATAATTTGCATTGGAGAAAGGCTTCAAGTCTTACGCTTATAATCCATATACTTTTAGAGCTTGTCAGTATCACAAAACAAAAATGAGAGTTTTCCATATAAAGGATGTGAAACAAAAAATCCCCATAAAATTATGTTTTAAAAGGAGAGTATTTGTAAACAAAGGGGGAACATGTTAAAATTAATGAGAGAAATTAAATAATAGTGCAGGGTGTCTTTAAGAAAAATCGATATATGTTCTCTGTCAATACTAAAGCAATCCTTATTATCGATTATTGTAAGAATTGCAAATACTTTTGCCCCGTGAGTTTAAAATATGTCTATTTGTATTTAAATATCTACAGAATAATACTTCCAAGCTGTTGGTAGACCCTCATGGTAATGTTTTACACAGCAAGAACACTGGAATTCTCTTAATTCTTTGATATTGTGTTCTAGTCTGGTTACTTGTCTGCCTCAAGTGTAGTGTTTTCACAGTGACCTGGAATGATAATTATATTGGCTCAAATGTGGCATTTTCTAAGGAATTTACCTTCTTGGTGTGGATTTTTATTTCATATGTAGCTCTCCCTATTGTAATGCCTGAAATTAAGCAAGCAATCTGATTAACATCTGCTATGCATGGTTTGTTCTTTCTTTCTTTCTTTCCTTCCCTAAGATAAATCCTGTAGGGTTTTTACTAAATACATTATTTTATTCTCTGCTCTGTATTTATGTTAGTGAAAGCTAGATCACCAGAGTATACCTTGCCTTTAGAGAAGATATTGATAATATTTGCAGTGGTTTTAGTTTCTGTAGGATTCATTCACACTGGATTACATTACACTTGAATTGACTATGGGGAAGAGTCAATGCCATGTGACTGTGGGGAAGAGTCTGTGCTATGCAGGTGAACTTCACCCCTGCTTTAGGCAATTTGTGGTGTGTTGATACACTGTGTGGTTCTCTTCAGATGCCTTGTTGGCAGATAACTGGTTTCACAAAGATAAGATCTGACATCTCACCTGAAATTCCTCTCTGAAAAGCCAGAATAGAGGTTTGGACAGGTTCCATGTGCTACTCACAGTATGATGTTAAGTGCTATATTCAGCACTGGTTGTAGTTCCCTGAGGGTTTGGGCAATTGGCATTGCTGTAGAGCATCCAGGAAATGACAGAGCTGAATGTAGTTCAGGCTAGATCATCACCTTCAGTTGGGTTGCAGCTTCCCTTACAACAACCATTTCTTAGAGATCATATTTACACATAGGTGTGGGTATATAGTTGTCTCCTGTGATTTTCATGGATGCTGTTGATTTGATGTTCCATGTGCTGTCCGAATCTTTTGTTTCTGTTCTCAAACAATAACAACAGGAATACAGTCTTAGCACTGACAGGTGACTATCTGCAGTTAATGAGAACCGCTTTACCTTGGGAGGGTTTCTTCATTGGTCAGACTGCTGCCTATGTCACAGAATCAGAGTGGTTGAGATCAGAAGGGACCTCTGGAGGTCATTAGATCCAAGCCTCCTGCTCAAGCAGAGCCACCTAGAACTGATTGCCCAGGACCATGTCCAGATGGTTTTGAATAGCTCCAGGGATGGGGAACCTGTGCCAGTTCTCACTCACTTGGTCACTGTCACACCGAAAAAGTGTTTCTTGATATTCTGATATCCTGTATTTCAGGTTGTGCCCATTGCCCATATTTGAAGAAATGTCAGGGAAGGAGCAGGATGAGCGAGTAGTCTAAGTACATACCTTTGCTATTACGAAATAAATATTTGTGAAGAAGGAAAAAAAAGTATGATTAGATCCTTAACCATTCAGATTGCTTCAAAGAATATTTTTTTCTTCCTTAGGCTGTTGTGTGTTGAAGGCATTACATGGAAAGAATATTGTTTCAAAGTTCTGTTTGCTTTGACACATTCATATATCTAAATGCATGATGGTATTACTGACCAAATGCATCTTTGAATCTTCATTCTATGCTGCATAGTAGTATTCCTTTTCCCCTAACTTTCTGTGTCTTAGAGCTCAGTCAAGCACAGCTGTAGTTCCTGGCTGATGAAAAGTTTGTTGCTTCTCCAGCGTCCAGGTGTTAAATGTCACATGATGGGAATCATGGGAGAATTTTGCTTCATACTTCCCAAATGCATTTGAAGCAGAAGTAGTTTTACTCGAGGTTTTAATAACAAAAAACTTTTCATCCTCTACACTGTTTACAAGGATCGGAATGCATTAAATAAAGTAATTAGGCTAGCTGTAATAATGGATTTGCGAAGTCATCTTAATTTACATACAATTATTGTGATATACATAGTGAAGAATTTGTAGCTTGTCATAAGGCAAGCAATTGCTTTGGGTAAAATGAGTATTTGACTAAGTTCTCAATGTTTTATTTTTTCCAGGCAGAGAATTAAAAACAGTGTCCCAGTGTTATGTATTGTCATTTCCAGGAGCTGTTGAAGCAATTTTGTAAAAATAGGCAAAAGTTGTTATGTAAATTGGGTACAACGGGCACAGAAACCAACTGTGTGGAACAGTACTTCAGCCTTTTTGTCTCCTTGTGCTGACTAGGATTCTCAATTCCTGGGTTCTCATGACTGTTTAATAGTACTTTAATCTGTCAATCTGCCTTTTTTTTTCTAGTACCCATTAACTTCATGGTGTTTGTCATAAAGGAACAATAAGATAGATGACTGACACCCTCTAAGTCACCTACAAAAGATGTAACTCTAAAATTTGATACTAGAAGAACAACTAAAATCATTTTAGGTTTGTATTTGAATGGCTTTGAGCAGCAGGAATGTGTCATGCCCTAGAGAAAGGTCAAGTTAATCTTCAGCATTGTGGATACAAAGTAATTTATACACGGTTTGCAGTAGAAGAGAGTTTAATGGACCTGCAGGTAGTGTTTAATAACTGAGAATGTAAGTTAAATTGACCATCTGTTACATGTCTCTGCCACTTGCTGCAGTGGCATGTGGGATGGTGGAGGAATTTCACACTCATTTTGTTTCAGATTGTTCTAATTGTTTCTTTTTCATGCAAAGCATGAAAAGGCTCTCACAATTAAAAGAATGCCCTCTCTAAATTAAATGTAAACCCAGAGATTTAATCGAACTAATTCCCAAAGTAAATTCACTTGTCTTCATTGCAATGCCTTGAAGGGATGACATGTAACTTCATAACTGAGTTGAAACAGGACTTCATTGCAAATGATGCCTCTGAGGTGCCTACTGAGTTGCCTTTGTCTCATTCCTTGAATGATTTGCATCAGTTAGGAGATTACAGTTTGTACTGGATTGTTTATCTTTGGATAGTTGAATAATAAACTACACAGTTTTTAAAAATTTGCCTTTAAATGGTAATTTGCCTTTAAATGTTTTTATTTTTTTGAAACTGTGTTTGAGGTCACAGAGCTAACTAGAGATTCTCAGGAAGAAATCAATAGCAAATGGAATTCAGAAGGATTTTGTCCATATACAAAATACATCGATGAAGGTCTTAATTTTAGAGGCTCTAAATAATTAGAAAGGGATACCGTCCCTTGACAACTCTTATATTCCTTGATGGACAGCAGAAAGGTTGCACCATTTGCTAACAGAATAAATAGCACTTCCTCATTGTGAGAAGCTGTAGCATCTCAATGTCAGCTAATTTGAAAAATGTCCAGAATGAAGTCATGCACCATAAATGAGAACCCTCTTGAGAACGTGATTGCTAACTGTCATACAAAAACACCTTCTGAAAATCCAAGTTGCTTCAGGGATCAACATGTTAGTTGAAAAGTGCCCTCAAGCTGACATGTATTGGAGTGGAAATCAATGCTTTAGCTACAAAATCTCTTTGAAAGTGCTGTAATCAAAATAGTGTTCACTTCTGTGTACCTAGAATTAAATGAAAACCTGTCCATATAGTTGCGCATCTCTCTCTCTCTCTATATATATATATCTGTCTATCTCCTGTGAGCATAGTTTGTTGTATTCAGTATTGAACCAGAGCTATTATGGTGCAAATGGATGCAAGTGAACTGTATAAGGGACTGGCATGTATAGAAGCTAGTTTTGGCATAAATATGAGTTTAAGCTTCAGTTTGTTTGGGTTCTTTTTAAATATCTGTATGGTTTTAAGTGCTTTGTAACTGAGAACAGAATGTTTTATTAGGACCTAAGCATGCATTTTCTCTTTTTCTTTATCAAGGAATTAGGAGGAGTAAAATAGCAATAAAAACAAAGCCCACGTACTTGGTTAAAGTATTAAATAATTCTTAGGAATGGTTTTAACCTAGTGGTTTTGGTCAGATAATGAGTGAATTGGCTGTATGATACAGCAAACTAATATCAAGTTAATTCAATGGCATCAGTATTTGGTTCAGAAACACCAAAGTTGCAAGAAGGAAAAGTATGTTCCTGATTTTGGGTGAACAAAATAAAAGTATCCTTCATTTAAGGCTGTGAATTACTACATGCATTTACATAACCATAATTTTATTGCCATTGCCCCTTCCCTGACCCCCACCACAACAGTATATCCACGTGATGAGAAGTGGTAATCTTTTGCTGCCTTGATACGTAGCTTTAGAAATATTAAATTCTGGCTACTGTGCATTATACACTGGAGTTTACTCCAAGCAGTGCAGGGGAACTGTGCCTTTTACATAACCAGTGATTGTGGGTGGTGTGAAGTGTTAGCCTTGTCTGATTCTAAAGGAGAGCTGACAACGCTGTTGGCCATTTTCCAGATGAGCTGATGATTGTACTGGGCATAATAAAATCACCTCCCTCCTGAAGGAGGAATAGGAAGTGTTTCTGTGGGTTCAAAGTATGTGCGAGTGGGGAAGTCCATGCTGCGTTTCCTGAGCTGGACTCTGATGTTGTATTTGTTCAGTTACCTATTTTGTCTTCTGACTGAGCAGAATTTTAGTGCAAAAGCACCTTGAATTCATTGGACTTGAAATATTTAAAGAACAAAAATATGTACCAAGAAACTCAGATAACATCTGTCAATGCTTGATTTTGAATCCTGTTTTTGTGCAAATGATAGGAACAAATTCTCAGGTGTGTCTGCATTTTTTCCCTAATAGAAGACATTTAAATGCTCCAAGGTCTGCCATTTAGGGGTTTCTGTAAGAATGAAGCATTGCTTATACTGTTTGTCAACCTCTTAAAGTAAATTGCTATTGATTGTTTCTCACTTGTTATTGAAAGTTTGCTTTACCGTACATTAATGTCATAGTAACAGAAATGAGTGGGAAAGCATCTGCATCTGTGCCTTCCCAAACAATGAACAACCATCATTGGTGAAACAGTTGTTAGTGTTTTATTTGAATGTCTTTTTTATCATGCAGTGGGGAAAATACTTGCTTATGTCCAGTGTGCAAATGACAGAGGCAGTGTCCTTTATAATTGCTGCTGCACACAGTAATATTTATCAGTTGTAGGTGATATTTCACAATCCATCTCTTTGGAGTGGTATCTCTTCCAAAACACAGCCTTGTATCTGTTGAGAACAGTATTTATCTACCAGTTCACCAAATGCAACTCAGAATACACCACAGTTTGTAATAACAGGTGAAACAGTCTAACATTTTTAAATCTCTATTTTACATCTGTTGTTTTTGCAACAGTCTGCCAAAGCAGGTTTCTGTGCTTTGAGGCCTCTGTCATGGTCCTGTAAATTCTTGATTCCATTTAGGAAATGTCAGCTTTCTCATATGTCACCAGGCTTCCTACTACTAATGTGATAAATATTTGGGTGGTTAACAAAAGCTCGTAAGCCCTACTGCTTCCCTTACTTGAATTTTTAATTTAACATTATGCTGGTTGCCAATATACTTCACCAACTCTGAAAATTAACAAATTCTAAAATTCCTATCACTGATAAAGAAAATGTGTCCTGCATACTTTATATCCCAAAATTTTTTTCCCAGGAAACAAAGTTTGTAACTTGAGTGACAGCCAGCACTGGACTTTGTGCTAGTATGGGAATGAATATACATATGTTCAAGAGATTATTCTGTTGTTTTCATTGCTGGCTGCTAATTCTTTTGCTTCCCATATGTCTCTCCAGGGCTTGGACAGTACAGGAGTTTTTTGAGAAGTGGAATGATTTTACATTTAAGGAACTGAGATGCATATCTGGGGTTCTGCTGTAAACTTCACAGCGTTACATCTCTTAATTTCCACTACTCTGCCATAATTGTTTAAAAATGCTTTTTGCTCACCAATATCTGTTAGACTTTGCATTGATACCTGGGACACATTTTGGATTCCATTCTGACTTCCATCATATAACATAGGAATCTGTGTTGAGCTCAGATAATAAAATAGTTCTGGTAACTGAAGTACTAAACCATAACCAGTGAGAACATGCCTGGGTATCCCAGGCTGACAACATCAGTGGTTTATAACGCATGTGGACATGGAAAGAATGGGGACGTCATTCTAACTGTTCTGGATATAAAGAAAATAAAAAGCAAACATTTTCTATAGTGCTCCTAAAACTAAAGAAATATGTTTTATCCAGATTCAGAATAGTTAAATAATTGCGATTTTATTTTTAGAACAGTAACACTTTCTAAAGCAACCAAAACAATAGGGTACTTCTGAGAAATAAAAACTAAGTCATGAACATTGTATACAAAATAGTTCTGAAGTTCCACTTAATACAAGTTTGTGTATATTAATTTTCAATATGATAAATTAAATAGAGGGCAAATAGTGAAGACTTTTATTGTGAGTTTTGTGGAGAAGCAAATAGCAGTAATGATAAAATAAGCTGGTTTTCCTGCTTGGCTTTTATTTAGTTAGGCTGTCTTTCCACTATCAACCTCCTTCAGCTGCTATTTGAAATTGTTTATTAGTGTGCCCAGCCAGCCATGTATTCAGTGCTTTAAAAATACAGTTTGAAAGCTTGATCTGCTTAGTTCCACTGTATCAATGTTCCTGTTTTTGAAAACACTTTACTGCCTCTCTTCACTTTGTGCATACAGGGATTCAAGATAAATTCTGAAATGGATATTTATTCTTAAAGCCTTTTCTACCATCTTCTGACAATGTGGAAGCAATAAGAGGAAAACAAAATTCCACATATTTGTAAGAATTGCCTAAACTGAAAGGAAGAGCAGAAAATCACATAACCTCTCAGAAGCTGTAGAGCTCACTGCTGAAATTTTTCCTAGTGTTGTTCCTTGGGTTGAATTGACGACAGGATACGGGTTTCTCAGCAGACAGTGAAGTGACACTATGATATGTTCAATTTTTATACTGAAGATAAAACCATCCCCTAGAGACATTATGTAATGTTTCAGGCTACTACTGTTTCTTTAAATTCCCTTTAGAAGGCTTATACTGTCTACTGATGTAATAGCTGTTTTCGTCTAGTATCTTTTGCACTTTAAAGTTTTTTCTGATTTTGTTTTAATTTTGGACATCGTCTTACAGTTCATGTAGAAGTAGACAAGCAGTGGTTTATACTACTTTATTAGACTTTATATGTTGCTTTCCCGATTCTTACTTTTCAGACAGTAATTTTGCTTCAAAGAATTGCTTCAGCTATTAAGTTTTCTCTGTAGATTTCTCAGCTTTATTTTTATTTTGTTAAGTTCGTCTATATTTGGACCACTCTTGCAGCCTCTCTCAGTAGCTGGTTCCAGACTCAGTGTTGGGAAGTTTCATCTGAAGCTGTATGTGATTAAGCTTTCTATGTTTAGATGATTGAAGTCAAGCTAGCTCAAAATTAACTCACTTTATGGAGTTTCACCAGCATTGTGAACTGGTATAGGTAAACTGAATTAGAAAGCCTTGTTTGATATTTTGGCCACACAGCAGACTGAACTAGGGGTAAGATAACCCCTCAGAATGCAAACACCAGAATGGGTTCAGTATATTTTACCACCTCACAATAGCTTTGAGACCACAAGGATGGGAGCATTTATACATGGGTCAGAATGGATGGGTACTGGAAATTAATAAACTAATTACAAACTAAGGATTGTAATTGTCAAATTGTCTGACAGTCAATTTAGGAATAACTGGAGATGTCTTGATTTTGTTATCTCTGCATCCTAGAAAAAAGGAGTCAGTGCTAATGACATGTTCTTACATATTTTCAACAAGGGCCATGCTTAGAGGTGCCTTCCAACCAAAGTAATACAGTAGTGAAAGCTGAAAAAATATGAAATTCATAAAAATAAATTTATGAATTTCCTTCGTTATTGCCAAGAGAAGTTCAGGAGTATCATGGAAATGACACTGACTTGCATTGCATTCAGAATCTTGTCTGGAGTGGTAGGTATCCAGGACTTTTAGTAAGAAAAGTAGCAAAAAAATTATCTAGAGCAGAAATGCATAACCATGTAGTACATGATAGCAAAGGGAGACTTATTTTTGACCCTTATTGACAACTGATTTGCATCTGGGTCAGGAGGGTTTGATTTATAATTTTTTTATTCTTTTAGATAGAAGCATTGTCAATGTTGTCTTCTCTAAACCTTTCTAAAATGTTGTGTCCCATTATACCTTTAGTAAAGATAAGCATGGTTACAAAGAAAGGAAATCAGTCTTTTAGCTAAAAAAATTGAAGAAGGGACCATGTGGCTGCTTTTAGTATGTTTGTTGCAAATACTTAACCGTGTCAGAGAGATAGCAGTACTTGCTTATGGTTTAGAGAGCTGCTTCTAAATAAAACATATATTGAAAGTCTTATTTAAGATTGTCATAGCAAAAGATAAAGATATTCTAAAATTTTGCTATTTGGAAGTTGACTGAGCTGGCATGGAGGGGAGGGGGAAAGGTCAAAGATGTTGACATACTATCTCCAAGTGTGGAACCGTTCATGGATATTAAAATACCTATGCCTATGAAGGTAGAGGGTATAATTTAAGAAATTTTCCACAAAACTACTGAAGCAAAGGTAACTAAGTTACTGGATTTTGCAGCCAATTTCAGATAACGAGAACACAACTGCTCTGAAAATTTATCGCTGCTTACTCTACAGATATATGAAACTAAGGCTGAGCTTTCAAGTACATTTCTTCTGCAATTGATATTGTTTCAGGGACTCCCTGTTGTTTGTTTCCTCCTCAGTGTTGCCCTCCCAGTTCTGTTGTGTAAACCAGGCTGGGAACTATGTGATAGAGTCAAAAAAATTGAGGACAAAAATGTGCTTGTTTTCTGGTATGTGAGGTTCTTTGGGATGACAGGAGGTGGTGTATTTTTCCCAAATTCCAATCAGCTTTCCAATGTGGTTCATCATACTGGTGTAGGACAGTCAGCTGAGGAACATGCAGGGAGAGCTGCTTAAACTGCCGCGGCTGTTGGAAAAAATGTTTTCTGAACTGCGGCATGTTTATCTCTTCAAGATGACATTTTTAAATGATGCAGTCATCTTGTTTTGGATACAATTTGGTTGGAAAGTACTGGATATATTTTTGCATTGGACAAAATTTCAGACTGCTGGCTTATGCAGATAATAGGGTGGGATAGGTTTATAGGATTTTTTTTCCAGTTTGAGGAATAAAATCGTCCTCAACTAGAGATTAGATGAACTGTATTAGAAAAACTACTTTTTAAAAGTGAAGGGAGATTTATTTTTGCTAAGACTAAAAACTTTTTTTGTTGTTGCAGTATTACATACTTTTTATTACACACATAATTTTACATAAGAAGGGAGGATGGCAAGGCTTACCATTAGCTGCACAATTCCAAAACTTTGGGAAATGCTGTCTAATTATACCATTATAATATCTGGGGACTTGTAGACTTCTTTATAACTTCTGGTGTACAGATAGCTCAAAGGGAAGGTCTGAAGGAATAGAGTAGTGAATTTACAGGTCACTTCAGGTTTGTGTGTTTTGTGTTGGGAAATGTCATATCCTGGAAAACAGAAAACCTGACATTTTCCTTAGTTTAGCTATTGCAAGGTATTCATGGACTTGAAATTTCATTACTCTGCAATAAAAGCATGCTCTCAGTGCCACAGAAGGTTACTTAAAATACTAACTAAGAGGATGATTACCCTTTATACTAGATCATAAAACAGAGTAGTTTGATCTTTTAGGCACCACAAAGATGGAATCCCACAGAAATCTTACAGCAGGCTTTGACTTTGTGTTTTCATTACAATATTTGAAGAAATCTGTAGTATCCCAGATATACTTTCTGCAGTCTTGCCTTTGCATGTTTTCTTTTGTTTACAGTTCTCCTTGTAGGGTAGAACAGCAACCTACCTTGTTTGGGCTGCTGGTTATTGCTGAAGTATGATATAAAGAATTGGGTTTCTTTTCTTATTTAAGCATGTAGTACAGTTTTATGGTGTTTAGGATTTTTTTTATGTGTTTTGGAGATTTTTTAATTTTTGTTTGTAGGTCTCTCTTTACTTTCCAATGCTAGTAGTTGACATAAGTCAATATACTGGTTTATTTTTCTGTCAGTATTTGCAATAGCTCTGACAGTGGCTGAGGTTTGCTTTTTGAAATGGTCATAGTGTGAGAAAGAGACTATAATTTCTATTACAGCCACATTCTGTAGTGTCTGAAGAAAACATGATATGGTGACAGTGTTATTAACATGAAAATCTCCTTTTAACTCAAGCAAGTCTGTGGCATGCTCTATCCAGGGAACTTACAGATCTGTACAAAAGCATTTACTTTGCAAAGCAGAGGCGGCAGTTTGTGCACTGAAGCAACAAGGTTAAATAAAATGACTGGTGAAATTAAAGACTGCCATCTCCTCGAAGAAATGCATCTTCTCATTTTCCCTCTCCCAACCTTTATACAGCCTTATATTGTCCAGATTGCTGTGGGTCTCTTCGTTAAATGAGCTTTGCATCTCACAGTTAATTTTCTGCCAGTATCACTTTAGGCTGACGACTGTGGGTGTTTGTGTATCTATTAAGCACACTGCCAGGACATGTCCACCACTTGCCACCACTCCCATTAAACGGCTGTCAGCAGGTTTACAGAGCTGCTTTCTTGCTTTGCATTAATTGCTGCAACTCAGTAGATGCAGTGAAAAGCACCTATAAACAGAGAACACAGTTTGCCTTGAAAATTCTAAAGGTAAATAGAAATGCCACGAGCTGTTAAGTCATATTTCATATTTAGTCATATCAATATGATTAGCAGGAAAGAAGTGTCACTTCTTTTTAATTTTCTTTTTTTCAACTAACCTTTCTCCTTGAGCTCCGACCTCCATAAGGAAAATACTGCAAATCTAAACAAGAGTATGTCAGCAGCTTCTTGCATGTGACTGTCTTGTTGAAGTTGTATATAATCCCATGCTGAGATTTACAATTGCTTCTGAAATGAAAATCTGTTAGAATTAGATCAAACATTATCCTAGCTGAGATAAGCAGTGCGGGGAAGATAAATGATTTGTCCATGAAAGTCAGTGTGTAGATGGGTTATTGGTTTAAGGCTTTTCAAGAGATGTACTAAAATGCAGAAGGAGTACTAGCTTAATTTGATGGGCTGCAGCTGGTTTGCTGCATATTAACATGGTATATTTTTTCAGAATAGGAAATTCTTATTCTAGTTCTTAAGACAAAGAATCATTTGGGGTGAAAATTCCTTTGTACTACTTGAAGCAGTAAAAGCAATAGTAAATAATTAAGGAGTGAAGCAGTAATTTTCTGTATTCAGACTCTTAATAAAATACTACCTTGGAAATCTGGTAAACATGAGTAGAAGGCCAGCACAAGATGCGGGAAAACTTAAGTGTATTGACTGAAGGTATGAAGTTGAATCTAAAGATTTATTATCTCTAAGAAATTTCTTTGAGGCTTTACTTAGCCTTATATTCAGTGACTTCAGGCTTTATTAATTTTAATTTAGCATTCCTGAGCATCGTGTGTAGGTGAATTTTGAGAACAAATTGTTGTGTTGATAAGTTTACAAGCTAATTTGACATGACCAGCATATGGAAAAAGTTGAAAGAAACTAGTGAGTTGTGCAATGTCACCCAGAACGCCAGTGGTGGAAAGCAGAATAGTTCCCAAGTGCTTTGATACAAATAGGTATCCTCTACACTGGGTGGCACAGTCTTCTGAAAATGACTAAAAGTTCTTCTATTCATTGATCTTTCTCTGTCTTACATGCTGCAGAACCATGAATTTTTTACCCAGTGATGTTCTCTTTAGAGTCTTTGGGTTTTATACGTCTTGTGTTGGTCTTCTGAGGGTTGTTCAGTGTTGCTTTTCAAGCAGCCAGCTAAGAGAATAATTGAATGATCAGATACTTACCTCTCACGCCAAACCTGCTGGTTGTAAGATTCCTGCTTTCACTGGTCATAGCGTATTGGTGAAATAAAGGGTTTTTAAAGATGATTAAGATCTTCAATACCTTCTCGCATAGAAATTTGTGTTCTGTTTTTTATCCCTATGCAGTAATTCTTTTTACCCAAAATCTCTACGCTATGTTCAAATACAGTTAGATAAACTTAATCCTCGTGTAAGAATAAAATCAACTTTGTCACTAGATATGTTCTGTTTGTAATAGTTTCTAGGTCTCTTGAAGGTAGCAGTATAAAATAACATTCATCATCTGACTTGAATATTTTGAGTTCCTTTCTGCTCTTTAGTAACCATTGCATTGTTGCTCATAAAAAGTTGATGATTATGAAAATTCAAAAAACAAACCAATAACCAGCAACAAAATACAAAAATCCCCTTCTAAAATGCTAATTTTCGACTTTCCTGTTTTGTGCTTCAAATTTTCTTGTAAATTGGAATTGCATAAACTTTTTTGTGATTTATTATTACCTCTTAAAATCTTTGGAGTGCCTACTGGTCCGCCTTGTCCAGCGTTAGTTAAATCTAAATCAGCCCTAAGGCATGTTTGTATAACATTTTTGCAGGCCTCTTTCACTGTATATTTTGATCATTTTCTGACAGTGCTGAAAAAGTATGAGATTTCCATGCTGACAATTCCCACAGTCTTTTGCCAGGGGTAAAATCCTGTGCAGGCTATGTAAGTAGTTGTTTGTTTGAAAGGTTTTGGGGAAGGGATGGGACTGGACAGGTAGAAGGGTATGTAAGTATGTGACATGTTAGAAGGGTTAAAAAACATACTTTGTAAATATGTAGAGGAATGAAGTGAACTCTTAGTGTGGTTCATTGTTCCTGAGGGAGCTCAGTGAAGATTTTGGTGAACAATTCGCCTCCTCCACTTCACTCTTCTGTTACTCCAGAGATCTGTCAGCCACAATGTCAGTGCCATCTCTAGCAGAACACCTTTAAAGTTGGGCATTTTGAATATGATCCCAACAGCGTTGGAAGCCATATGAAAAGCAAAGATCTGTTTAATCGCACGACACCCTCTGAGTTTTGAGCAGATGTGCCTACATGTATCCACAGCTGTGTTTCAATGTATACTTAGAATACATACACACAATGAAAACCAGGAGTGTTTTCCGCTGAGATGGGAAAAATTCTTTTAGCCAGGAGAAAAGGGCAGACATAGTAACTGTTGTTTACCATTGATGAAGTCTTCGGGAAGTGAAAGCAGAGCTCTTTGAAGTGCAGTCAAATTGTCCATTACAAATTAAAAAGTCACTTTTTCAAAAGAAACTTTAATATTTCTGTACATGGAAGATGGTAGAATACAGATTTGTGAGGATGATTAGGTTTGTAGTCTTTTTGGGTCTCTCATTTTTTTTTTAATTTTTAATGTGGAGATGCATAGATATAGATCTGTGCACTCGCTAATGGTCTAGGCACCTAAGTCTATAAAGTAATGTTAAAAGGAAAGTAATGCAAGTAGGAAAAGAAAAGGATCTGAAGATGTGGGATTAGTGTGGAGTTTCTCACAAATTACTTTTCTACCCTGACCAAAAATATTTAATTTTTCTACTCTGTCTGATTTCTAAAATATGTATTTATGAGGAGTCAGTACCATTGAAATATCTGAGATAGAAATTCAGGTCAGAGCACTATATAAACAAAAACAAAGTGTTCCTTGCACTAGTAGTAAACTATCTCAACAGGCAGGAAAAAGTTTTAGTGTTTTCCTTTATTCAAGACCTTTACCCTTGACCCTGTAAACCGAGGGTCACTATGTATTCAGCTATGTGTAGGTTACACTTGATGTTCAGAATTTCATTGGGGCTTGAGGGAACTTTTGAACTCTGGAAGCTTTGAGCAAGAGGAATTAAGACTTTAACACTTATGTAGAAATAGCAAACCATCAAATCACAAATATGTTAATCAAAGATCTTTGAGATTCTAGCCCTGGGAAGCAAGCTACTTCACAAGTACAAGGACTTGTTCCATATTGAAAAGATACTAATTCAAGTTAGGCCTTTCTTTCGTTAGATGCTTGTACCTGAAATCTGATGAATGTTTAACTCGTGTCTGATACAGATCAATGTATTTACTGATTATAACTTGGAAATTGATGGTCAGATCTTAAAGTATTGACATCGAATGTCAGACACGATCAGTAACTTGCTGGTTCTGAGAACTTTATTAGTAGAATCACAATACTTGTGTGTTTCCCAAATTGCTTTTTGCCCCTTTCCTCCTTTTTCATTAGACAATAACTCGCCAAGTGGTGTGAACATTTTACGGCTGTGTTAAATTTAAACACCAGAAGATGTTCTGAATACTTAGGTTGATCTCAAATTCAAGACATCTGATACAAAGTATCAATGAACATGTAAAGGATTAAAATCCTGGTAGAATTCTGTAGCTAACTCAATTTATGCAATATTGGGTGAAGCCACAGAAAATCGAAGTGAGGTTTTGAAGAAAAACATTCTTCACAGCTGTCTGCCTTTGTAATATTTATAAAAAAGACTGCTCTTAGTGGAGACCATACAACCAATATAAGATACTGGAGGGGAAATTTTCTTAACTGCCAAAAGTAAGATGTCATGAAGTCAGCAAAAATGATTCAAGTACTAGAAGTTTCTGAAGCCAAACGCAAGTTACCACTCTTTTGCACTTCTTCATTGCTCTTGCTTCTTTTCACTTCTGAGAAAATTTGAGTTCTGAATTTGACTATGGACTTGTATTTTAAAAAGGGCAGAGTAGCATCTCTTGTATTTCTAGCTCATGTATTTACTAAGGATATGGCTTGACAGTATATTGTGTATCACAGTCTCTGATAATAACTGCCTGTCATGGTACTCGATTAAAATAACTTGATGGTTTGGGGTTTTCAGGGGTTTTTTGTCATTTTCTTTGTCTTGTCTTTTTACAACATGTTGATTAGAAGCAGCAACGTTATGCTGGCTAGAGAACACAGTAATTGTTACCTTCTTGCTCACTAAAGCCCTAATTAGTGTGAATGAGCATGAAAAATAGATACTAAAATGCACTAGATAAAGGTAATACTATGCCACAAGAGAAAAGCTTTCTTTATTGTGACCAAATTCTGGCGTATTTAAAGTATTAAGAGGATTAAATGGGTGAATAAATAGTCGTGCTCTCATGCACTATTTGCATTTGAAAAGGGAGACTGTGTGGTAGGGTTTAGACAAGGAAATGGGTCCCAGCCTGCTCGAAGTCACTGCAGGGACAACATAAATGATAATGGACCTACTGGATTTCTTCACAAAAATTTTTCTTGACAAATAATTTTTAGGAGAGCAGCAGACATGCATAAACATCATTAAATATGAGGTAGATTTGTTGATATATTTTGTTATAAAGTGCACTAACCAAACTAAATTACTTTTAAAAATCATTTAGTGTGTACTTGGTGTATGTATTTATTTTTCCAATAATTTTGTATCTTAATTAACCTAGGACTGAGTGCTTTCTTAAAGATGACAAATTATTATTTTTTTTAATAAAAGCAGTACATAAATTGCATGCTGTTATTGCAGTGCCTCATTCTGAGGCCCATTCTGGTTTTTATTCTCTGATACAATTTCTTTCAGGTGCGTGATACCTACAGAGCATCTTTTCTCTCGTGGTATGGCTAATTACTCTCTGTTTATTCTCTTTTCTCTCATTATATTTAGTTGCTGAATAGAATCTCAAATAAATATCTTTTGGTTGCACATACAGTTTTAGTTGGATAAAATATGTGAAGTGGTTTTATTTTGTTATCGGCTGCTTTTTCATTTGCATCTACAAACTTCTGATCACTTCAATTATTCATCTGTCTGGTGTGTTTTTGTACAAACCGTCTGAGTTATTGTTATATATGCTGGACATTTTCAAGAAATAACCACTCTTCTTAATTGGATACATTTATATTCTAGTGTTCTTTACTTTTCTGATGTGAGGTCTAGTTCTTTAGCTTAGATAGTAGTTCCAGAAATCTGTTGTTTGCAGCTGAATACAGACTAGATGTTGGATTTTGCCTAAAAAAGTCATAAAAGTCTGTTTAAAAATTTCAGAAATTTCTAGCTGTGCACTTTCCACTTCTGATTACTTCTGGTAAACTGGGCAAGTGTAGGTCCTGAGGACATCAGGAATTGTAGGCATCAATGATAGATCCGTGACATAACATGCAATAGAGAGTTTGTCTTCCCTTTGTGAAAAATTGTAAACCTTCATAAGCAAGACAAAAATCTGCAGAAAAGTTGTAGCTTGGCAGTTTTGGATCAGTTGCATTTGAACTTCAGTTAGACAGTAATTTTGTATTAACATAAAGAGGCTGTGCTACCAACTTCTATTTTTAAAAGCAGATGTCTTTGAAGATATTTGAGTACTAATCAGGCATCCAGGTGGAAAGCTTCAGCTTTCTGTTCTTCACCACATGAGATTTGATGAAAGCCTTTCAGTGCGCTGTCATTGAACAGGTAAAGAAAATAATAGAAACTCTATTTTCTCAGCGTCAGAATAGCAGGCCAAGATTTGTTTCCCTAAAGAAAGTATGCAAATGAGTTGAGAATAGCAGGAGGATGATAGCTCTGTACCTTTCCCGAACTTCCAGATCTTCCTGAACGTGATACTGTTGCCATGCTCTGCTTTTGACAGGAGTCAGTTGCGTTGGGACTGCTTTGCACTTGCCTAGTGTTAGCCTGCTTTGCTAACTCTGCAGGTTAACAATAATGTTGCTCTTACTTGCTTCTAGCCATATTTTTTTCCTTGTGCTTGATAGCAGAAGTAAGAGAATGACTGAAGAAAAAGGAAGTAGATTATGCACAAGTGAGAAGACAATGCAAATATGACCAACAATAGCTTTAACTTCCCTTTTGTGTATATCTTTAAGACATCATTTGCTTGGGGATTTTATCAAAAAGGAGGGGAAAAAATTGCAGGAAGAGTCCATCAGTATAACATCCAATACTGCTCCCTAAAAATAAGTGTTGAAAAGAAGAATGTATCGCTAAAATAAATACCTTTTACGGTACTGAAAGAAGTCTGGAAGGCAGCTAATGCAGAAAATCATAAACATGAGTCTTGTGTTTGGAATCTGGCAACAGATCATTCATGGACATGTACAATTACCACTCTCCACTGGCTGATGTCTGCCTCAAGCTTCAGAATCCAGCATTGCAATGAGTTTGACAGACAAACCTGTTCCTAGCAGTCTTTGTGACTGTAACGCTTTCTAAAAAGTCATTACTTTCCTGCTACATAATTTTGATGTGAAAGCTATTCTGAAAATAGTAAAGATTAGTGCCATGTCTCCAACATAAGGGACTGCTGCAGATTTTCCGACTGATGCAGTTATTCTCACGGCATTGCAAATCAATATCATTGTGTAGTTTTCTTGTAAAGCAAGTTTGATGGGAAATACTGACTGAGTAAATCATCTTTAAATTGACCAGAGAACATAAGATTCATGTTTCTGAAACTATGGTTTTTGAGGGAGTGTGGAGCAGGCAAGAGATTTCAGGTTTGATGAGCAAGAATAAGAGAAAGAAGCTCTAGAATCAGACAGTGGTAATTTCTCTATGCATTATAATAAGCTGTTTCGGGGGCCTCAGGAAAAGGAGAGTAAAAGTCAGGGACTGAAAAACCCTTGCTGTCAATCATGGCATTACTTTATTTAAAGTTATGCTAGTCACTTTACTGTTTGCAAAATAACACACTTTATAAATATTGTGTAGCGTTTATAAAAGTGTTATAAATTAAAGAATTTTTAAAAGCAGGTTTGTTTGTCTAGAAGGGTTGATTAAGAAAGGTATAAGTGGTAAACCTTATAATTTCCACGCAAAATGGCTAATTTCAGAATTTTCACATTACTTGATTTTGTGGCATTGAGTTCTTCACACAGTTTAATCCTAACTATATTCTTTCTTTGCTGATTTCTGTTATTCTTTCCTCAGCTCCATTCTTGTTATGGAGTTGCTTGCTCTCTTCAAACTGTTTCCTGTGCACAAGTGAACAATGCCTAAATAATTCATGAAATTGAATAAAAGAGTGCCTGTACAGGGCCAGCCAAAGGTATGACTAGCCAGCACCCTTTCATCAGTAGTGACCAAGGTGCCAGACCAAGCAAATAGGGCAAACTGTTCTCAAAATTTCTAAAAATACTCACCAAAAAAACCCTTCCTAAATTTGAAATGAATGTAGGCTTCCTGAATTTGTCATGCAGCTCCAGCATGAAATTGGGCAAGTGGCTTAGTTTTTCTCCGTACACAGCTTCTCCCTATCTCTGGAGGCAGTTGGATACCCTTACAAAGTGTTTATGAGAATATAACCAGCAACACTGAAAGTATATTTGATAATACTGAAAAGATTGCTTGACAGTAAGCGGAAACTTAAGCTTCAGTTATATAGCATGGGACATTTTTCACTTTAAATGGTGTGCAGTTCAGTGTAAAGCAGTTTGAGATAATCCAGTTGAACACACTACAGAAGCTTGGATTTCATGTGTCACCTCTGCCACCATGGTCTCTTTTGGGCTACTGATTTTTGTCTGTTTCTAAAAAATTCTTTTAAATGTGCAAATTTAGATCTACTAATTCAAGTAGCATCACAACCAGAACTCTGGTGGTAATTTAATACAGCAGAATTCAACTCAGGACAGACTAGGCAAAGCTGTTAGTGTAAATGTCTGCAAAACGTAAAAATGAGTGTTCTTCCTTAAATTAAATACGAGGTCCTGAAATCTTATAATTGAAAGTTGAGCTTCTGTAATCACACTGTTTATCTCAGATGCAGCTGACATATTCTAATATAGCCTGGGGAACTTGGAAATGAAGGAATAAGCAAGAAGCCAGGCCAGTGTTGCAGTCCAGATTTATGTTCTGAACTGGGAACTGGAGAAGATTGTAAATTGAAGTCCCACAGTGTGTTGCAGAGGTCCCAAATTAATTAGCAAGGGAGTATGTTGATGGAATTGAATATATGGGTTTCATATCAGGGTGTTTGTAGTGCTAATGTGTTCTTAGTCATTGCTGAATTTGGCAGGAAGAAGATAGGGCATAACCAGCAGCTCTCTTGAGTCTGTGAAATCAAGTGTAGGAGATTTGCAGATGACTTGCCTTTATGAAACAAGATGCAAGATTCAGACTTTGAGTTCCTGTGGAATATCAGTGCAGTCAGCATGCAGGTCTACAAATTAATTTCTTGATTAAAAGTCTTGGAGAAAACATGCTTCAGCTTGGAATTCAGTTCTAGGAGAAGAAAAATTCAAATGTTAGGCTGTGGTTTTATGTGATCACCTGAAATCCCTTCATTTTACTTCTGTTTTTGGTTGAACTGACACTGTTATTTGCTGTGAATCCTAAGGTATTAATGTTTACAGAAACCTTGGACAACTAATAGAAAGACAAGTGTTCCCTGAAGTTGACTTCTGGAATATCTAGTGCAGTCCATTTTTTATTTAAATAAACATATAAAGCATCTTTTTTTTGTGCATCTAAGTAGTGTTTCTAGAGATAATTCAAGCCCATAGTATGAATAAGTCAATGGTTCCATTGTTCCTGTCCCATGTAGAAAAAAATTTCCTTTTTCTTACATTTTTACCTGTGGTAAATGTATTTCTTTTGTTGAAATTTATTTTATGCATAGGTATAAAAATGTGTCTGGTGTTATATCTGTCACTATGGTCTTACTATATGATGATGAGAATAAAATCTATCCTTCAGAAGAGTAACCCCTGAAGTTGTTTGCCTCAGAGATATTTTAATGTACAGACAATTAGGCAGCATTGAAATGTTACCTTACAGCATTTTAGATGAGTAAGAACAGTGGAAAGTCAGCCAGGGAGTATTACATGTTAGATTTACTGTCACTGTTTCTAAGCAAAATTCATTTCATAGGGAAAAATTTGCTCACCTTTTTTTCCCTAGATATATTTCTGCTTCTCCAGCAAGATCAGATTTAATGTTGGAGGTTCTCCTGATAAAAGTTACCATTTAATGTTCATATACTGATGAATTTGCAGACTTCAATTAGAAATAGCCAATGCAGTGGATGACAGGTTTCTTTTTGTGAATACTGGAGTTGTTCTACCCTATATTTGAAGGGATACACACAGGAAAACCTAATTCTCTGTTTTTCATCTGCATTTCTATTTGCTGTTGGTTTGAGTCTCTCAGGTATTAGCTGTTCAGCTCTGTGAGAAAGAAATAACTCCTCTTTTTTTTTTTTTCACCTCCAAACACAAGGGGTTTGGTTTTGTCATGTATACAGAATAGCTGAAACCATTGTAAAGCAAGATGGCTGGGTTGGGAGATAATTTTTTTTTTCCATGCGTAACTGAGTTGACCACTGTAGTCAACAGAAGTGAGTATTTCAAGAGAGCAGTTTAGGTCCTGTGTACAGCAGTAGTTTTTTTCCTCATGTAAGCACTCTGAATCTTCTTCCAGAGATGTCTATTTCTGTCCATTCAAACTTGTGCCAAAATTAAATTAGACATTGTTGGTACCACTCCTTTGTCTATTAGGAAACTGCACTACTGGTTATTCTCACAGATTTATACAGCAGAATTTACCAAAGATGAAATTATGTGTCTTGTTTCTGCAACTATGTCTCTTTTTCTCCTATTTAACTTAAAATTTATCTTTCAAATTTGATAATGTGCTGAACTGATTCTGTGGAAGATAGCAGGTGGTGCCACTTCACATTTCTTTTTTTTTTTTTTTCCTTTTTCTTCTTCCCACTGAAGACAGTAGAAGTAGTTTCTGTTTTGGAAAAAATTCTGTAACAGTCCCCAGTCATATGGAAGATGAGCATTTCTATTGTCTTTGTGTTATGGGTCAGAAAGAGGATAAAGGGCAGGGGTTTTTGTTGATTGTTTGAGATGGAAATTATGGATTAGTTACCAAATTGCTTCTGTTAAATAGATAATCAAATTTGCCATAGCAGTAATTAGTCTAAAATGTATATACATAGCAAGAGACTCTTCAGAGTGTCTTTACAGCAAGAAGGAAGCTTTTTCCCTAGTGAAGATGATTAGAATAGAAATCAATGTGCAGGGAAGGAAGTTTTTGGAAAATGCAACCTAATGGAACACCTCCCTCTGCTGGTAGACATTACGTTGTTTAGTCTGCTCTGTCACGCACTGAGCTGGAAACTTCCTGGTGAGGAACGCCTCTCAGACTGCTACTGAAGAGCTAGTAGAACTTCTTTAAAAGATAATTGAATTGTGTATATGGTTGCCTGCCACTGCAGCTCTGAATATGATGGGGGAGGGTTGGGCTGCTTGACCCACTTTATTCTGAGTTTGTCAATTAATTATGGTTTTCTCCCCCCCTCCCCTCTTGCTGCTGGGATCCAGTTGCATTTTGCCATTTTTACTGGGCTGTAAGGATAGGCTCTATGGATGTTGGTACTTTAAGCAGGTAATTAGAACAGCATGCATGAAACAGCTAATAGCTTCTAGCAATCATTTGGCTCTTTCTGAAAATTTAATTAATCTTTTAGTTTAGTCATATTTAGCTATTTGATCTGAATTTTACGTGCCAGTCCTCAGTTAGTTTCCAAAGTAATTTCTGTAATTACTTGAAACTTGTACTTGAAACACAGTTAGCCACCCCAGTTGCAAGAGAAAGTTTGTTGTTAACTGTTTATTTTGTAGTGTATTAATGCCAAGAAACAGATAATTTCTAAGATTTTTTTCTGTACTTTTCAGGGATGGGTTCAATCTATCAATCAAGGGCCTGTGAGCCCCCAAAGAGACTGTAGAATTGTTATTTCTAGCTCTGTTTAGGCATAACACAGAATGCTTGAAAGAATGCTTTCAAATGCTTCTTGAAGGCATATTTTAGTTCCTGGCTTTTCTTCGCCATTAAACTTCAGGAATTTTATTAAACTAGCTGAATGTGTGAGAATAACATTTTTCATCCTTGTTTTTCTTTCTGTTTAGTAAACATTTTATAGTGACTTTTTCTTTCACAGCACAGTGAAAACTGCTCTTATCCCAGCTGTCTAGGCTGAACACTCAAAACAGTTTTTACTTTTTTTGTATGTCATTAATAGTAGAACCTGTGAAACCTTTTAAATCTTCTCTAAGGCTCTAGATGAGAAGCAAAAAAGCTGGGGCCCTTCCACGAGTAGAAGTCCTAATTCCATGACCTGATGCTGGTAAACTCATAAGAACAAAACTTTGAACATGGAGGACTGGCTACAAAAGCTGCTTTTATGTGCAGGATCCCAACGTTACCAGCATTTAATGAATGTTCAAAGTCAACCCATCTGTGATCTGATTTGCAGTTTTATGCTTTGCTACTGAAGATTCCCATTTAAAGGATTCCACATCTATTATGCCGAATAACAACCATTTACAAGCCAGAGCTCTGGAAACACCGCTGGTGAAAGGCTACTTTTAACTTACAAGTGGGAGCACAAGAAGTCAGACAAATCAAATCACAAATCATGGATATGATATGTGCCTCTTTCTTATTGCACTTTGTCTTATTATGGAAATAAAGACATAGACAAGAGTAGGTGTTTTAGGCAATTTCAGCAATGATCCTCAAGAAGGATCATTTCTTCATCATAAGAGATACTTTAAGTTCACATGTGTTTGCTATATAAAAACAAGTGAATTAAGGAGAAGTGTATGTATCTGTCGTTTCCACTGGGGGGACAGGAATGTATCATTCTGAGGAGAGAAGTTTTTCCATTCCTTTTCCTCTTCTACACTTTCCTGATTTCTTTGCATTAAAAGAAGCATCAATATTTAAATAGTCAGCATTTTTAAGAAGAAAAAAATTTAAAAATCCATGAATTTCAGATATTAACTCAATAGATGACTTATTTTTGCAGCGATTTTGTACTGATTTCAAATGCTGAGATGCGTTCCAGCTATTTTCTTTGGGACTAATTGGCTAATAATAACAATGGATGCTGTCATTGACTTGAATTCAGCATATCTAATGTCTTCTTCTAGAAGACAATTTTAATAAGAAATAAAGACATTTTTATTAACTCAAAACTCCAGCATGTGTTGTTGCTCACAGGCCTAAGCAATGTTTATTTTATGTAGGCATTTATTTGAAGTCTGCGCATAATCATGTTTTTGTTCCTAAAGGACTGGAAAAGAAATAAATATTTAAAGTTTGCTGAAAATAAGCATGGTATGCTTAAGCTTGGGCTTGGTTTCTGAGCCATGGTGTTCCATAGTCAAAATGTAATGTAACATGGTAGTTTGCAGTGAGAGTTTGCAGTGTTTGAGCTTTTTGATTCATAAACTTAGATAAACTTTTCTTTCCTTGTTCCTTGAACTCCTGCCTTTTTTTTTTTTCATTTTTTTTTGGCAGGTCGAACACTACTCTTCTGCATTTCTGTATGATTATAGAATGGGATGGAGGGGATGGTAAATGGGAGACTATAGCTATTCCCTTAAGCTTCTGGACTCCTTTGGAAAGTTAGTAAACTGTGGAGCTTGAAACTAAAGCACAAAGGTATCAGATGAGATTTCAGTGAGCTTTCTCATTTTTGTGATTAAAATTACCTCAATTTTTTTCATATTATTGCGGATTATTGAAGTCACAAACTGCTTACATAAACTCCACCCATTGCAAAGTTGTTGCCCCAACAACTGAGGACTGTCAGACTTGGAGTTTCCTCTCCATACTTTTCTCTAGCTACTGCATGTGAAAGGCAGATATTTAATTACAAGAAGAAGCATCAGACTGCAGTAAGGTTGAGAAGAGTGGGAAGATCATCACCCCTTATACTTCACCTCACCATTCATTGCTTTGGTGGTAAAACTGAAACAATGGTAAAATACTAAATCTTCCTCACAGACACACATTTCAAAGGGTTTGGTTGGCTCTGGGGAAGCAAGGCCAGGAAATGAGTGCCTGCTCTCCCTTCTCTTCCAGAACAGTCTTTACCTCTTCCTCTGGGATATTCAGAGAAGATCGGGGAAAAGAATCTGATAAATGAGTAATTCTGAGGGATGTTCTGAGAGTTTCAGTCTTGGTAGTTACTAAGGTGCCTTAACTGGAGATGAGGGAGAGGGAACTGATCGGTGGGTTACTGCTAGAAAGGTTTCATTTACTGTAGAGACCTTTTATCCTTTGAGAAAATCCCGAGGATTTATGGTGTATTCAAATATTGGGGAATACTTGAACCATAAATGTGACTATTATTGACAGAAAATGAGGCAAACGTTCACTTTAATTGAAACCACATAAATTAGATTGGAGGAATTAATTAAAAAGTTATAGACGTCTGTTTTGAAATTGGAGGGTTCTCTCTAGGTATTGGAAAGGGCATGATAAGGCAGCTTGAAAGATAGCTCCGGTACAAGAAAAGCTAATTGAAACATTTCTTTTATTAAAACAGTAGTTCCTATGTGCCTTGTGAATGAAGTGTCCAGAATAATATCAGTGGTAATTAAACTGTATTTCTGTCAGTTAACAATCCCATTTTCAAGATGTCTGATTTATTACAAACACACCTTGAGAAGTTCATTTTGTTAGTTTACTTCGTAGAACTCACTGCTGTTGCAGAGTTTGAGTTTATTGATCAGAATGAATGCCTCTCCCTCTTTAGGAGCACAGATTTTGATGTATCATCACTGAATTTAGCTTGCAATGGGAAATTTAGTAATCTGTTTAGTTTCATAAACTAAAAGAATTCTAATGATAAAGATACAAAAGTTTAGGGGAACAACACAGCTCCATTTTTGGTAGGTTTTGTGCTGCTCTTGGTCAATTTTAAGCTTACACTTTTGAGTATTTTCTAGAATTATCTCATCTGTTGTAAAATGCTCATGTCGCACGTTTTCCAAGTAGTCTTTGAGAATGAATTCTATAGGTCGCAGCTGCTTAGATGTTTCCCCCAGGTACTTTTTTAAAATTTTCCTATATTTAATTCCATTATATTACCGCTGTTGTATTACCCCCAGACTGTGTTAAATGTTTGTTCTTCTTAAGTTCCAAATGGATCCTTCAAATGGCTGCAGCATTTTACTTTTCCTGGCGGTCAAGTGTCAGAGTTTCTTGTCTTGTTTCTTGGAGTTGGTAAAATTGTTGTCATTGCCATCTTTTCAGTGGCAGCAGGTAAGAGTCCTTGGCAAGCTGCCCACTCAGTGTCTTACTAGTGGTCTGTTTTGATACATGTCCTTCCTAATGAATACCCACTGTACATGTCATGAAAAATAAAATATTTCCTGCAATCACATTGGAGTGGTGGCTTTGTCTAGTTATTTAAATTTCATAATTTTCCTTTGTATTAGACTATTACCAATGTCATTTGATACAGATTCAAGAATCCATACAGTCTCAATTCATTGGGTATTAAATTGTCTTCATTTTCTAGTTTTACCAGATGCAGGTACTATATAGATAACCCTTCACTGGTTTTAGGTTTTGCAGTGTAATAGTGCCTTCATGTACTGCTTTCTCACTGTATGGCTCTGTAATGAATTAAAAGTATGAATGCTGAGGACCCGAAGGATTCTGTTAGAGGAAATTTTAGGTGGATTGTTAATATAGAAGTTTACTCCTCATAGCTTCAGCACTTTAGATCCTGTGATGACAATCAATAATATTTATTCTTTTTTATGTTGCTGAGTTTTACAGAATAAAAAAATTTTACTTGAAATAATGTAAACTTACTACTTTAAGTAGCAATGGGAAATGTGACATAAGGGTGCAGGAGTTTTCAGTGACCTTGTTCCTGGTCTGTACTGAAATAGATACAGTAAGCAAATTGTTATTATCAGGCAGAGCAAGGAGTGTTTGTTCTTTGGGGAAGCTGCTCTCAGGGGATACTTTCTAGATGATAATGAGATTCCTTTTTCATCAATTTAGGATTTCACAACTGCTTTGGAAATAGTGGGATCATATGCTGTAAAAATGGCAAAGCCTGGTTAATACAGTTACTGTAGATTCTTTTATACAAAACTGCATTTTCCTTCCTTAAAAAGGTGTGCATATATATTAATGACCCTGATCTTAAGTTGAAGGTCATCTGTAACATTGTTATGATTGTTGTCTTGCTAGTCTTTGTTTATTAGTTATTCATGAATTTTCTTGCTGAATAATAGGCAGAATCTGGTAGTCAAATATCGAGCTTTCTGTGTAGCTTTCGGGATGAATCATTTTATCGAACCAAGAGAAAGAAGGACTATTATATGGAATGTCATCTTTAAGCAAAGAGTGTCTTTTTTTGAGAGAAAAACTGCTCAGAACACAATGTTAACAGACTTCCTGGGGAGAGGCCCCCACCCCCAAAAAACCCCAAAACAAACAAAAACCTCCACAACATAAAACCAAACGAATCCCCCAAAATATTTATACATCCCTGTAATTTTACAAATAAGGTGGTCTTATGTAACTTGATCCTAATTCCGGAGTGATAAATACATGTAGTTGCAGGTACATTCTCTCACTGTCTGTTTACTACCCTTGCAGATGCATCTTTTTAATTTTGCCCTTTTTTTAGTACTTTTCTGCTTATTTGGAAAGAAAATAAAATATAAATGTAAAACTCAGTATATGCGACATGGAAAGCTCAATATTATTTTAAACTCTTATTAATACTGTCTTGCCATTTTAAAAAGTATAGCAATCATAAAGGATAACTAAGCATAAAGAACTCACTTCAGCTTTTCTTCATGAAGAACAAAAGCTAAAAGAAAAAAAAAGAAAATGTTTTATTTATGAATAAAACCCCTAAGAGCTAAATGGCTTTCCCGTACCACATGTGCTTGTAATTCTAAATAAAGTTCAGTCTTATGGAAAATCACCTTTCTAATATTTTTGCTGCTTGTTAATTCTCTCTGTACTTTGCGCTTAACTCTGAAAGCAATGAGATCTGCTGATAGCTCATATAAAAATATACTGCAATTTTTATTTTGTACTCTCCAGTCTAATATATTTTATTTATATATTTATAAATATAATTTAGTAGAATTAGTACATACCTCTGATTCCTTTTTATGACTTTGTTTGACATCTTCTAATGGCAGTGCTTGTGCGTGTTTTGCAGTGCATACCTCTAATAGCAGGATATCTGTGATCATCTGCAATTGGGCTAATGCATCTTTCTGTCTGTGTGTTATTTAAAAAGAAAAAACTAAAACTTCTCTTCCCAAGACGAGTGTTATTGCCAGTCCATTACTGGAGCTTTAGATTGCATTCAAGTACTTACTGAAAGTGAAGGTTTTATCCATTTCACCTTAATTTATTATGCAAAAAGTAGTTATGTATGAATGACACTTGAAATACCTTCAGTAAGCTACGAATCAGAAGTCAATGAAGAGTCCTCAATAAATAAATAAAATCTTCAGGACTTTCAGTACTATTCCATGGTCACGTATGAGCAGATTTTCCAGACACATGATGGAAAAAAAAAATAAAGTGATGCAATAACTTAAAGATTTCACAGTAGCGGTTTCAATGTCATAACATTTGTGTTACTTCCCAAAGAGTACCCTCAAAATGCTGTTTCTCTTAAATGTGGAACTGTTTTCTGAGTAGACTGGAGTAAGGTAAAGTCTATTGTGTACATTGGGATACTCATGGACTGGTAGACATTTGATGTTATGCTAACACATTCATTTTTGCTCTGTAAAAGAACAAGGTACTCCAGTAATAGAAAATGTGCAGATTGCAAATCTAATGCAGTGTAAGAAGCAAGCACTCTCCAAATAATCTTTTTGCTAGTTCACACTGCTAAGTTATGGGAACTGTAGGACCAAAGAATAAAGAAGTGTGTAATATTGCCTATCAGTCAAAATAATTACTTTAAAGACTCTAATTTTCTCCTCTCTGTTTACTCTGACACTTCTTCCAACATCTATATTTTATTTGAATGAACCCATTTCTTATTAATGAAAACATCTGTTATAGGCTAGAGAATAGGAAGTGTTTGTAACTTAGACCCTTAAAATAACTCAAAAGGAGAGCTTAAGACTCTTTGGGAATTTCAGAGATGCTATAATGTCTTATACCATAGCATGAGGGCAAATGAGGAAACTCTTTGACTTAGTATTAATTGCATGTAATGCTTTGTCATGCTTGTCTTTTTCAAAAGAAAATGCTTTATGACATGCTGATACAGTTCATATTTGCCTTCACCTCAAGTTTCAACTGACTGTAATCATGGAAGTTACCAGAAGCCGAAGAGTCATTTCTTGCTTGATCACAGAGTCCTTAAAGTTAAGCAAAAGTTGAGGACTCAAGATTTTCTTAGGTATTTTGTTGGACATTGATGGCTAAAGTAAACTAAGTACTGTAATGGGGATTGTCTGATTTTTTGTGTCACAGAATCAGGTATTTTAGGTGATGGAAGTGGTTGGATGTTCTAGATATTTGTTTGATCTTGAGGTAATGGGTGAAATAAACATGCTGGGGCTCTTTCTGATTGATCATCCTAACCTGGTCACGGTAAATGGACAAATGAACTGGCAAGTTTTAGTGCTGTGTGGAAGATGCTGGTTTTATGGGTTAGAATCGGAAGCTGTAAAGGCAATGGCCTTCATTAGCAATGTTATTTTATTAATACAAATGGGCAAAAGATTATCCTGCAAAAGAACTTCTCACCTGAAATATGGAAACAAATGCGGCTTCTTGCCTTTCTTTTAGTCTAAGCTATTTCAATTTATTGTATATATAGAATATGAAACATTTGCATCACGTCAGTATATGCACATAGTCATTGTTTTGTTTACAGAGAAATCCTAAGCAACAAAACAAAAATTACACTACTGACATCCAGTGCCTAAGATTTTCTGCTCCTGCTCAGCTTGTTGAGATGCTGGGAGCAACCCTTAAACTCAACAGAGAAAAAGGATTATGGAACTAGAAGACTGACAGTGTTGCTACTTACTACTAGCAGCTTCTCTGACATCCAGTAATAGTTTACTGAATGCATTTCATGCATTTTATTGATAGATCTTTCCTTCTGTTATTCCCCCATGCAGGAAATGGCTAATTTTCGTGTCTTATTTTGAGGCTGACTCCCCCATAAAACTAACAACAGGATATCTTGCACTTTAACAGAAAAATCCATCACAATGACCAAAAAAAACCAACAAAAAACCCCCCAAACCTGAAGGCACTTTGGAAAAGGAGACAGTGTTGAGAAGAAAGAGAAAACATCTTTTCTGACAAATGGAGAAAGTTTGCTTCCACTAAACCTGTGTAGCAATTGAAGTTTCTGTCAAAAATTGCAAAGATGTGTTTCATTAACTGGGAAAGGGTGATGCAGATTTGATGGATTTTTGGTCCGTCTTGTGCATTTTTGCATAAAATTTGCTAGCAGATTGGAAGTCTCAGTAAAGATGAAGGAAAAAAATTATTTAAAATAAAGTGTTTTGCATGCCTCCCCAATTAAATAGGAACTTTTGGAAATGTTGATTAATGTCTTGCCAACTCTTGTTCTGTTTTTTCCGTATTAAGATTATTAGGAGAGGTCATTGTTCTGTCAACAGAACTACGTTCTGATTTTAATCAGAATAAAGCTTACCTTTCAAAACTTGCCAGGGTTTCGCCTGTATCGTGTGTGTATTTTTGTTTTGTTTTATTTGTTAAGCAGTTAAGGCTTAACTGGATTTATTCAGACACAACTCTCCTGTAACTGTTGCCAGCTTTTATTGTGCTTGTGGGGAGAGCAAGGTGATCTGCAAGTTATTTGTGCTAAGGAGAGTCCTGCTTGACAGAAGCCAAATGCCCTCCAGAATACACAGAACAAATATAATGCAGCTCATATAACCTCTGTGCTGTGTTGCTGTTGACACCCCATTACTAAAGCAGCTGTTAATGATTTGCTGTAGTTTGAGTGGTACAGCTTCAGTCACAGTTCATGTGTTTCAGGGCACTTGGGATCATCAGTCTCAACACTTTCCTCAAGTACCCTCGTCTGTGGTGGAAATGTGGGGTGGAAACGTGGTTAAAAAGGGGGACAGGAGATATTCTTGGGTTCCACACAACTGAGCAGGCTAAGACTTTTTTGAAAGTTAATTGATTTGCAGTCTGAGTAAATGTTGTTCTGAACATGAAGTCGTGGGTTCGTGGAGGCAAAGAGCATTTCACAGCCATGGTGGATTTGCTGCTGTATGACAGCTCTGAACTCCTACAACTGCTGCAGCTGCCTGACTGTGGCTGGTGCAGAATCCCAAGTGCTTGAGGCTTTCTTGATTGCACAAACATACAAATAATATCCATGAGCCAAATTTGGGTGAAATTTTGTTGATAACTAGTGAGCCCCGAGTAGGAGATCTTTCTGGGTCCAGTAACTTGTCCCTGACAAAAAGCATCCCACTGGTTTTTCAGAATTGGATTGTGAAGGTGGATGATTTCCTGCCTGCCACTTGCTTCTTCCTCCTCCTCATATTTCTTCTTCCCCTTCTCCACCTCCCTGGCTTTGAGCTTCTTCCTCTTCAATGTGGACTTCTGGCTGACTCTTCCACAGCAGAAATTATAGCTTATTTTTTCTGGCAAATCACTTAAATCCTAAATCAGCAGTTAGGGACTGTTTGACTGTAATGCTTCCCAATCCCAGTGAGTCATGTTGGCAACCTGTGTTTCTAACACATCATCTGCAAATATTTATAGACTGCTCTGTTTTTCTCTCTGCCATGATATAATAATGAGCAATCAAATACTGATTGAATGATTTATTTGGGTATTGAATAAGTTCTACCTTTATATGTCATTTACAAAAAAAGTATCTTGGAATACCAAGAGGTGATGCACTTCTTTACAAGGAAGGGATGCCTTTGCATTGGGAGAAAACTGAATGTTAAACAAACCAAAATCTGCTTGGCTGAGAGGGCTGCTCTCCAGAGGCAGAGTGTGCCAGACTGAAATCCAGTAGTGTAGGTGGTAGGAACTGAGACTTATGCTACGATCAATCAGGTATTAAGACTGTGGGTTTGAGAAAAAGCTTTCAGTGGGGGATTTGCACTTGAAAATATTTCCCCTTGAACCTGAATCCGCTTTGGAGGCAAGGTAGGCCTGAGCATGGTATCTGTCAAAGACATCGAATTTGGACTATGGGGGCAATTTGGAGACAACTGTGACCTAGCACTTATTGACCAACAGAAAAAAAGGAAAACTTTGAAGCCAAATCATTTATACATTGCTTTAATGTATTTTAGTGGTTTATTTTCTATACCTGATTCTCTGCTCATAGATCAATGAACAGCTTTTAATACTGTTAATGTTGGAGTGAGTGAAGGAAGGAGGAAACACCCCAACACACGTGTCGCAGACACACATTACCCCCAAATCCCCATCAAACCAATGATGCAAAGGCAATCCCTCACCAACTCCCCCATGCTAACCTGGAACTATAGCTGTCTACACTGTTACTTGTGGGATTTTATATAATGGCAGTGAGAAGTGTAAGATTTCCTTAGTGCTGTGTTACATACCTTGGTTCTTCCTTCATTGGATGTTTGCTCCTTTGTGCTTCTGTACATGCTTTGTGTGAATCCTTTTAAAAATGATACTGTGTGCTGTGGTAACTTTGAGTACTTTTGAAAGGCTGGGGAAACAGGACGTTTGTGTAGTTCTGAAGCTGTTTTCTTCAGCAAGTAACTTCTAAGCTGGTTTATATCTGAAGTAAAAACTTAAAGGCTGCCCTTTGTGTTGTATGAGATATACAAATTATCAGAATGATTATACCCCTGGCAGTGTTTTGGGGTTACTTTTGTTATGTTGGGGGGGGGTTCTTTCGCGTAAAATTTGATGATTAGATTGAGCAAGTGGGATGACATATGAAATCTTGGTTTTGATAGATTTCCAGAAGAAACAGCCAGACGATGACTCTACTCCCAGCACAAGCAACAACCAGTCAGATTTGTTCTCTGGAGAAACGAACAGTGACAACAGCAATACCTCTCTAACCACGCAGGCCGCTAATTCCAACCAGCAGCTTTTGACAGAACTGAATGTAACTTCACCAAGCAAAGAGGAATGTAAGTGCACGACTCCTAAGTGAAAGCGAAGGAGGCATAAACATTTGGCTTTGTTCTCAGGTTTGGGTTTCACTGACTCCCTTTGGAAGTAAACGGCCTGACTTTTGGGGCGAAGGAAAAGGTTAGAAGCTATTCACAAAATAGACACTGATGGCTTTAACCAAAGAACAAACTAATCACAGAGGTTTTTAATTAATTTTATGGCCATTTGAACTGCAGTATACAATTTAATTTTGAGAAACTCCTCACGTTGCTGGTAAATTCATATATATATTCTAGCATAAACGCCAGTATCTTGTGAAATTTGACTTTAAAACATGTTGGTTTTTAATTACTGCAGTTGCACATAACACTGACTGTAACGCATGTTTGTCTGAGGGGCTGCTTACATAAAGCTTGTTTCATGTGGTAACTCATCTATTCTTTCATGACCCATCTTTCTTTTATATTGAACTGTCAGGCAAAAATTCTCCCCAAAGGTAAGTTAGGATGGTAAAAATTAGTAAACACAGTGAGACAAAATTGTCTTTTAAATTATTCAAAACCTTTATATAATAAGTTCATCCTGTATCTAATATATTGAGTTTTAAAATCTGCATTCTACAACCTAAGCTTCAATGTGTAGTTTGTAGTTTCATTTTCCTTCAATTGTAGCTTTATTTTAGAAAGTGCTCTATGGAGAGAAACCGTCTTGAACTGAATATACTTTAGGTTGTGGCCAGTAAATAGATATACACATGGCAAGAAAATGCTGGGTTTTCAGTAGGAAATTTGCAAAAGCGACTCTGGTTCTTCAATATTGAGGCAACTGCTGGAAATAACAATGCTGACAAAGCACTAGGACTAAAAAATCTTCAATATACTTGCTTTCAGTTGTGTTAACTGTTTGCATGGGATGATTTTGCTGAGTTGCCAAAGTATTTATTCTCTTTACAGGTCTGAAGAGCTTTTACTAATGCAGATTGGGTGTGGACAAAGCATAAAATATGATTTTGGGATTGCGGTAGCTTATTAGACTAACTAAAGTAAAATTTTTAAACTGAGATATTGTTTTCTCTTTGAGAATATTGTCAGAGATACAACGCTGTTCAAATGTGAATGATCTGATAGTACTTCTTGTAGTAAGACTGAACTTGCCATGTAACTCTTGTCTCTCCTTCACATACACAGTTGCTGCTGACCACCCTTCATCTCTTCCTTCTGTCCAGTGCTTCTTCAGGGGAAACCTGTAGCCTGCCGTAAAAACAAGGCCTTAAAACAACCTTCCTGGAGAATTCAGGAAAACACATTATGCTTCAGCAACACATTTGGCCTTCACAGGCTTACTGGCCAGGATCTACTATTTAGTGTTACTGGGTGCTCCTCTAATGCTTACTGGGTCAGGTTTTCTGAAAATTTGTTCAGGTAGAAATTAAATTGTATTACAACAATGTATCTCTCTTGTGGATGGGAAGGACTTGGTAAGTGAGAAGGTGATTACAGGGATGAGAGTGAAATTAGTGTCCTTCATCCTGAGTTGCTGCAAGCCTGTGAACATACAATGAACGTGATGGATATTAGGCAGCACAGCCTGCAGAGCATTTGAAAATATTACCTGTAAAAAACCCCCTCTTTATGACTTCCTGATGGGGTGTTTTTAAGTGAAATACAGTAGAGAGATTTATTTACAGCTTGAGCTCTCTCTATCTTCTCTCACATCCTCACTATCTCTTTAATGATGCTTAATATCATTTACCAGAAATAATTATACACAGATGGAGCTTTTCTGATGGATAATGGTCTCTATGTACAAGGTTCTTTCTGTAATGAAGCATGTCCAAATTTTAAATGTCTTTTTGATCTTAATTTGAAGGTGGTTTTTTCTGTACAACGTTATTTGTTTTGCAGCATGTTCTATAAAGCACACACTGCTCTTGTTCCCACTGTGTTCTTCAAAGATTCATATTTTGCACTGCCATGTGAAGATGTACAACTGTGTTTTGTTCTGAATAGAATTGTGGTATTCATCAGAAACCAATGTATGGGATCATTATGGTAATCCCTATCAAAGTGTGGAAAAATTGGACTACTAGTGAAAGATTCTCATGGTGCATGCCACACCCCTCTTTTTCTTTTCAAGATTTTGAAGAGAGGTATTTGCAACAGTACTTGAGTCCATAGGGTAAAAAGAGTGGATAAAATTGCAGCAAATCATTTAGGCAAATTAATTCATGTTATGACAACTGAAGAGAACCATAGAAATCTCCTGTGGATAAGATACATACTCTGTGCAAGAGGAAGTGAAGGTTTTTTGTACTTGCTTTAAAGTAACCATTTCCTTTTTCAGCACAGAATGAATGATACAGGAGAAAAGTTCCTTGGACTGTATTTTGCAAGAGTTCAGTTTGACAATCGCAAATATTTTTGTAACTGTTTTGATTTTATGTGCAAGTTGCATTTGCATTCCTGAGTGTCTTACATACATACCTAGATTGTAGTGGCTTTCCTTCTCCCACCACCCTCAGTTCTGAAGAGTAACCTATCGCAGTGGTTGCTTTGCCGATTAATATCTCTCCCTCTAGCAGGTGAAAGGTAGTTCTCAATCTTATATTTACAATCAGTGAAAATGTATTAAAGATTTATGCCCAGAGACAATGATGCAACTTCAGTGCTTTTATCCCCCTCCTTCTCATGAGGAGGTTTTTTTATGAAATATTACTGATCACTAATTTTTAAAAAATGCTGTTGCAACTGGGGGAGGAATAGTCTACAAAATTCTATTTTTTTTTTTTGCCCCTACATATAATTCTTGACTTGACTGTTTCTATCCAGAACCTTCAGGTCTCATCAGTTGCAGTCAATTTTCTGAAGTAAACTTGCAGACAAAGAGTATGTCAATGTTGGTGTATCTCTACTAAGTCTAGATTTGCACAGTTTTTAATTATCTTTTTCTTAACAGGTGGTTAAATAAGTCTAACTTTTGTTCTTCTGCTGCTTTATGTGCAGATAAGTTTCATCTATTCTCATTTTTCCCTTCCATCTTCTCCTTTCATTTAGGAGGTCCTAAGGGTAGTTATTTCTACATCAGTCACCATATCAGCCAGTTGCTCTGTCAAAGATTTCTTTTTCTTATTGGGTGGGCAAGGTTTTTGACTATTTTTAGCAGACAGGAAAAAATGGATTTGACAATAGACCTTGTTTCTCTCTGTCCCTACCTTCAGCCACCACCACTCTTAAGCTTATTAAGCAAGATTCTATGTATCTTGGTAAAGAAAAGGTCACACTGCACATGGAATAATTTTGCTTAGTTTCAGGCCTTCATTGCTTTCTTTGGGGCTGTCACATTATTTTTCTGTCACTATGTGAGTAGAGCTAAAGCTAGTACTGTGCAGGTTTGAAACTAACTCTGTTGTTATGTGACAGGAGAAATGTCAATGGAAGAACAATGACTCTGGCAGCTTGATCAGATTTGGTATTTCAGTAGTTTTTAGCTTGGGTTGACAGGATTTTATTTTAATTATGTGCTTAACTTTTCTTGGCCTCCTTGAATAGCAAGAACCACAGTTGAAAAAGGACAAAAGGAATATCTGATGTTTCTAGAACAGTTAAATGCTCTTCATTTCTACATTGAAGAATTTAAAAGAAGATAAACAAAGATCTGAGATATTACTGTGAATATCAGAAAATACACTGGAGATTTCAGCCCAGAAAGAAGGTGATGATCACTGACCACACCTTACCTCTGTGTGTGCTGAATTTTAGATGCCCAAATACAAAATTATTTCATGACTGAAACTTTGGCTAGTTTTTGTATACCCTCCAGAATTCAAACTATTGCTCATCAAACTAAGTGTTTAAAACATTTTTAATTTATCTCAAATATTTAATTTTGCAAGGTAAGTTTGAAGAATGGTTTTCGGTTGTTTGTTTTATTAAGTATTTGCATTTGCTGGAAGTACTAATATACCCCCAGTTTTGAAGTTTTTTTATTGAAGTTACTTTATGTACATTAAACATACTGCATCCAAGACAAAGATGCACTAGGCTTCTATAAAAGAAAGGTGAGAGATTGTTTTTTCTACTGCACCTGCTGTTCATACTCTGAATTTCATTGCTTGTTGAAGCATGACTGTGTAAAAAGCCACATAGGCTATAGAACTAGAAATATAATGATATTTTTTCTGTCTGTGGAATAGAATAAAAAGAAATGCCAGTTTTTTCAACCTAACTTTTTGAAAAATGGATAAACAGGTGTGTTCTTTATTTCTTTCTTGTCGAATGGCCTTCTCTCTGACACAATGCAAAAGGTTTCTGGCAATTTATAAAAACTTCATAGGTTTTGCATTTTGCCTGAGTTTGTGAGTAGAGTCATAGATAACAGCTTTCCTATGTATGCTCTGAAAAAACTTCATATTTTGAATTATTATTATGATATCCTTAACTGAGATTTGGGCCTTTAAAGTAAGGACAGAGATTTTTAAAATGACAGATAGTTTTGAATGCCATTCATTGCATACTTTTCTAAATGCCCCAACTTCGAAAGTTCAGTTGCTTATTGCAGTAGAGTCAATTTTGTACATCCTGTCTTTTTTGTTTTGGTATGTTTTCGTTTTTTGTATGTTTTGTTTGGGTTTTTTTTCCTAATTCTGTCTATGGGAAACTTTGTTTTCTGGCTCATCTCTGAAAGTTACATGCATACCTAGTTCTGTAAAGTATTAAATGTATAAACAGCCCAAGCTAGCTGCCTATTTTCATCTTGGTTGTCACAAGTGGTTGTAGAAAATTATTTGCTTTATTGCTAACCTGATTTATTCTCATACCAATTTGTACGTTTTTCTCTGATTCAAAAGAATACATTAACTGGTAAAATTATGCTGAGTTACAAAACTAGCCTACCAGATAGATAGATGTGATTTAGTTTTAAATTAAACGTGTACTCAGACAGAGTCGAGAAAGCTGTGACTGGGTGATGGTGATGATGAATAATTCTAGTTTTCTTTATCAGCTTACAAGATTATCATGTGTTCTTTTTCAATGTAGTCAGTTTTGTATCAGAGCAAGAGCAGACACATCTCTAATATAGAATATGCATCTGACTTTTTTTTTTGCTATTACAGACATCTTTGGGTTTCTGTGCCACAGAATAAGAACCAGCTATTTTCTCAGGCTTTTTCTTTTATTAAGTTAGAGAATCATAAAAGCTGTTTTACATTTTCTGGTATTTTTTTAGCCTTGTTTTCATTAGAAACTATTAACAAATAATGTTTTGGTACTGTTTTTAATATTAAAATTAACTAATTGAGGTTTTTTATTGGATTATCATTGAACCTGTGTTTTTTTAATATTTATCACAAAATACATATCTCTTAGTATCAATGCAAGCACTTTTTCTCTAGGAATTTGCAAGAATGCTTTCAAACCATATTGAGTTGTGGGCTCTGTCTTTTGAGAGATGCTACTAGTATTAGGTGCCAGTACAAAACATACAGGAAGTTAGAAATTTGAATAAAACAGTATCTAGAAGTGTCATCTTCATCATCTTTTCGTGGATGTAGATCTTTCTGTAAGTTTCAGTCTACTCCCTACAGTCTGAATTTCATTTAAAGAACATTTTTGGGTTTTCTAACATCATAAGCAAAGATCTGGCACATAGATTTATGAAATGAACAGTTCTTTCCACGTCTGTGGCATGGTAATTTTGAAACATAATGAAGACTAGTGGAATAGTACCACTGTTAATTGTTCCTTCTGATTTATAGTCACTTCACACTGCAGAGTAGACAGTGTGTCCTAGGGTCTCATTTATTAAAGTGAAAGGACCCCATGGAATATGAAGCAGAAACACAGTCACATAAGAAAAATGTGGGTTAGAGCTGCACAGCTATTGAGGTTACATAAAAATTATTTATAAAAAGGTAATTTAACTGCTGGTTTCAAAAGCACATTTTTACACTTCAACTTACACCTATAAAGTAGGAAAGTATAATGTCTGTTTTACAAGAGAAAAGACTGAGAAAAAAAGCAGGTAACGGGGTTGAGACAATAGCAGGGAAGAAGGTGGAATCTGAATCCTATCTTCCTGTACTTAATTGTAGTTGTTAAATTTACCATCCATTCAGCAAAAAAGCAGTCCAGGTTTCATTTCCTTCAAAAGCTCCATGTAGATAAAAATCCCCAGAAGTACATAAAGGCAGGTTTGTAAAACCAGATTTTAAAAAATATATATTTTTATGTAATATAATCCTCTTTCTTATCTGTTTAGTAATGACATCACTGAAATTATCATGTAGTTTACCCATTTGCAGCAAATAAGTAGTTCTTAAGTGTTATAAAGTTCTTTTACCTTTTTTCCTTGAAGGTAGCGTGTTCTGTCTGTACAGACTGAATTTAGAGATTTATGTTCCTTCTTGTTTATGTATTGGTGTTTGTAATCAATGACTGTCTTCAAACTCAATTGTGTAGATTAATTAGATTATGTCTCTACCAATTCATGAAATACACAACTAGATTACTGGTTTGGACAGGTTTCCCAAGATGGATTCTTTCCTGTATTGCAAATAACCATGACCTTTTTCCTTTCCTGGCTAAAACACTGCTGTCCAAGGAAATTCAGCTCTGAGTTATTACCCTCCTCCAGCCTGTTGCATGCAAGGGGTCAGTGTACTTTACCTAGGAAGGAACCATCACAATACCAAAAGCTCAGAGTGGGGTTCATGTATCCTTACATTCCTGGGATCAAGTGTTACTGGGCTTCAGGCTCCTTCACTTATTTTTTTCATGTTTGTTCATTGTCTGGCTTGCAGTTTTTGTGGTATCTGAAATTGTTTCAATGTATTGCTGTAATTTAGACTTCGTACTCTTGTACAAACTTGGTTTCACTACGTTCTGCATTTCTTTCTCTGCTTAGTAAGTGCTTCCAAGTGCTGTTCAAATCCACTTGTGTGTACTCTGGGCTCTTCCTCAAACAGCAAGAAAAGAGGGGCTGCCCTGCTATTTAACTTTTTTCCTGCATGGGAGGTTCTAACTGAGTGGAGTCACTTCACTTTACAAAGGCCTTAGGAAGGGGAGACAAGAAGTTACCCTGACTCAGGGTATGTCCTCAGGACAGATGCTACTTGGCAATTGTTAATGTTGTTCAGGAAGGGAGGTGCACAATACAGAAGAGCAGTCTAAAACTTTAAACATATAGAGGTTGTAGTAATTTGTAATAGTAAATAATAGCAATACTAATGTCTCTACAGAAATACAAGCAATATATAAAATTTTTTGAACAGCTAGCTAGCTAGAGAAATTGGATTTGAACCTGTTTTTCCAAACTGATATATTTTGAGTACAATTTAACAGGAAGTTACAGAAAGCTGTGGATATCATAAGCCCAAAACATAGCCGCTACATTAACAAGACCTTTTGTATTAATATATGATAAGGTTCAAGTTAAAAGATCCTGTTTTATCCTTTATTAATTCTGTGTTTGAATTTGCAAAGCTGAGTCTTCTCACAATTCTTCTAATTTCTTCAGTAGCTTTTAGTATTTTTATATTTTTAATCAGCTTTTAGGATTACATTATCACTGGGCAGTGGCTGCTATTGTTTGAAAGAGGAGTTGCAAATGTCAAAAACCATACACTGGGAAAAATAGGAGCAGAAGCTGTTGTTTAATCTGTTAATTGGATATAGAGTAAAAAGATATCTCTACCATTTTAATCTCTTTTTTGTGCTGAGAAGTCTTACAGCTCAGTGGGTTATATTTGAAGCTAGACATGTATGGCCTTTCACTGTCCACTGAAGTGTTTAATTTAGCACAGTTAAATACCCTAGAAAAAGTTATTTTTTTGGCAGTGAAGATACATATATGTCCTGAATCATGCGAAGTTATAAGCCTACCTTTGTGAATAGCCAAGAAGGACTGGTGTTCTGTTGTTATCTGACTTCCCTTTCTCACATGCAGAATTTTTATCAAAGCTGTGAGAAATATACTGCCCTGTTTCAAACAGTACAGAGATGCCTGAATTAGCAGTTATGTATACCAAAGATTCAGCATAGTGGCTTCCACACAGAATTGCACAGTCAAGCCCATAGTACTGAATTATGCATGACATTTTTAATGGTGGAACAAAGAGTAGCAGAAGGAAATGCTGCAAAGTACGTGCTGCCTTCGCTGGTTATTAGGCACTAGTGTACGTGCATGCAAATCCCAAGATATTCTTTGTTGAAACTCTGGTGCTGTGCTATACAAATCAAAGCTGTATGAAAGCAATACCTAATGAGGGAAGAATAAATAATAGAAAAACTCTGACACAGGGAAGTGCAGAATACATACCAACTTATTGTACTTCAGAGAGTGAGAAATGAAGTTCTTACATTTAGCTGGATGCTGAAAGTATCAGCTAGTGTAAATATTTACTGTACCGTAATTACAAGGATTAGTCTTATTTGTTAGTCCACAGTGATGATGCCTCTCACTGTCTATTCAGTGAAAATTGGGAGAACGTAACTAAAATTATTTACAGAGGAGCTGCTGCATCTTAAGAGGCAGCTGTGATCTAAAGGCAGTTCATTGAAATTCCATACCCTGCTGTATATATTGTTTACACAAATTCCATATTGAAACCAAATACTTGGTCTTTGAAAGTTGAGACTGACTTAACAGACCTGCTCTGTAACCTTTTAGGTATTCGAAATGTTTCAGTAGAAAACTTAGTAAGGCTTCTGTTCTGATTTTCTTCCCAAATACACCAAACCCTAGACCAGGCATTTTTGAGCCTTTTATAATAGTATTACTAACATAGATCAAGATAATATTTTCATTGTTTTTATATTCTAGCCTAGAAAAAGTTATGTTATAAAAAATTATTTCAGCTTACTTGACCATTTCTGGTTGTTGTGAAGCAGTTGTTGCTTGCCAGTGCTATCAGACCTGAAGAGGGCACCACCTTGGTGATACCAGGATGGTTGAACCATCCATTCGGGATGCTTTATTGTTGGGTAGGAAAGGCATCCACCCCAGGATTCCCAGTCCTCCTCAGTGCACAAACAAGCTTTACTCTTCTCATATGCAGACTTGACCCTGCAGAGAGGTCCCTACCACTCCCCTCCACTTACCTGTGGAGTTCAGCCATTTCTCACCAGCTCCCTCCTTACGAGCCTCCAAAATCTAACCATGCCTTGCAATACTGTCTGTAGCATCTGCCAACTGCTTATGCTGTTGCATGTCATGAAGAGCAATTTCTTATGTCACGTTCAGTAGTTTCTCCATGTCCTGATACTTCACTTAACCTCAGGCCAGGCCCTTATGAGCGGCCTTAGTGTTTTACCTGCAGGCCAAGCACTGGCTTGCTGGCCTTTGCAACCACCTTTTAAAAGATTACCTGTTGCAGTTGTGAAACGGTGCATGTTGCCAGAGGGACTTTTTGGGAGAACAAAAGACTCAAAAATATACGGGTTCTCTGGAAAATGGGAAGTGTAAAATGCTGTTCCTAAGTGCATTTCGTTGAAATCAAATACGCCAAAGTAATTTCCTAACATATTTTCCTCCCAGCTGCAGAAATTTATTTTCTTTTTTTTAAGTGCTGCTTTCCAGATATGACATGACTGAAAAAATATAAAAGAAAAAGTATTTTTCAGGGCATGAAGACTTATGTTAAGGTTATCCTGTCATACTAAGCTCTGTTCTATTACCTGCAAAGTACTACTATATCACCAGCAGTTCAGTGCAAACTTGATTATTGGTATTTTGATAGCCAAACTCTAGTAGATCTAACTCAATTTCAGGCTCTCTAGCATCATCTAATTTATAATATCCAGTTTTCAGAGCTATGATGTGTTATTACCTCTGGTAATGTTACTGTCAATTTGTCTTGGCTTCCCTACATGGAGTTTATTTATTTATATTTACTGCAAGTCACTGAGTACACTCAATTGGTTGCTATTTTAACAAGATCTCTGGAGAACTCCTCAACGATGATGCATGTTAAGGAAAAAGCCAGAAAGTGATTTGCTACCAAACAGATACCAAGATGAGTGGGCAAGAGTCCAGAGCTGAAAAACCTAAAACATGGAAAGAGGTTGTTAACATATGCTTGTGCCACACTTAGAACACTTAATGAGGACAAGATAAAAGTGGAAGGTGTTATCTGTGGAATCAGTTGCAAGGTTCCTGTTGACATCAGAGAAGTGATCACTTTGTCCCTCTCGTTACTCAGTTAGATATATTTCTAGCATTGCAATCGTAGTGTGTATTTTCCTAGAAATGCCTCTTGAAGTATTTGCAAAGTATAACTTCATCCCAACTTTTCATCTATTTTTTTTCAGTGCAAGACATATTCAGATTTTTCTGGGAAAGAAATATTGAGTAGTTGAATACTTCCATATGTGCTTTCCAAAGACAAATGCTCCTCAGTGTTTTATGTTGCTAAGTATAATCACGATGTAGTTTTAAATGCTAAATACAGGTGATATTTTGAGACATATGATTCTCTGTTTCCAGGTGGGCCATGCACAGGTACAGCTCATGCCTCGTTAACCACACCAACCAAAAGATCTTGCGACTCAGGTATGTGTTTTGTGGGGATCAAGGAATTAGGTTTTGCATGATATTTAGCTGTGTGGTTTTAGTTTAATAGTAAAGGGTAGTAGCCATATCTGGTGAATGCCAAATGAAAATAAGTATTGTTGCTTTGCTGACAGAAACATATATATCTAAAGATTACTATGGCAGATAGTTCTTCTGAGAACTAATTATGGAATTATGTTAAACATAATTTCATAAATACATTCTTCTTTCAGTTAATCTTTGTGAAAACAAGATATGCACGAGTAATTGGTTTGATTTACATCTAATGATTGTGATAGTGTTCTGCAAATCCTCCCCTTGAAATGCTAAGTATTGAGTAGAAAACTCTTTAGAGTTTTCATTTATGTACCAGTTGAGCCATATTGAGTGTACAGAAAGGAAGGGTATTCCTGTTTGATTAAGGACCCTTATTCTTTAAGGAGTTCAAGGTAAATTTCCTCTGAAGTCATTCTTCCAAAAAGTATTTCCAGTTACTGTTGTTTAGCTGAACTCTAGTTATTCCATAGATGTATATTGTTAGCTTGTAGCAAATATGTGATACTGTAAGTTGGCTTGTTCTGCAGTGAAGGAAGGTTACAGAGAAGCTGCCTTACCTTGCACTTGCTACAGGTGCAGACTTCTCAAGTGATACATGATAATCTGTGACAATGCTGTGAGTATTTTTTGCCAAGGAACTCTTGGAAGTTTGACACTGAAAGATACTTCTCCAGAATAGGAAGACTGGATTTTCTTTTCTGTGTAGACATGGAGATGTACCTAAACAAGATGGAATGTTTGCCACTTTATCCCTTGCAAACTAACCTGCTTTGCTTATGGTATTACTAAACTGTATTTTGTTTACATGTTAGCTTTTGTAATGTTTCATTCTGGTTTTCATTGCAGGGTAATTTAAAAGCTTGCTATGGTGCTATAGATACAGTAAACTGGGAGTACTGTAAGAATATTTTTTTTTAAATATGCTTGTAATTAACAAAAAGGAATGTAAGCTCTCTGTTTGGAGTGTCAAATGGCAACAGTAAAAGCTCCTTAGAATAAGGCAGATGAAGCTGAGACATGTTGAAAAATATCCATTAAATGTTTGACTGACTGCTCTGTAGTTTTCTTATTTTCAGTTTGTGCTATGTTTGGTCTCTATATGTTATGTTTTTCTATATTATTCATTTAGTGTGTTTTACAAGAAGGCAATGAGATTACCTTAATTTGATGCCACAGCTATCATCTTCACTCAACTAAACCTAATGATTTTATATTACCTCAATTTCTGATGTTTTTTACATTATTTGTTTAGTAATCTACATATTTTATTTATAGCTCCTTACACTAATAAAAACCTGTTACCAGGAGTTACAGTTTTCTTCTTCAGATCATGAATTTTTAGCAAACTTTTGGTTTTAAAATAAATTACCGTGTTTTCATGGGAATTGACAAGAAAATGTTGACTACAAAATATTACCTAGAAATACTGTGACATCTTCAGGCATAAGCAGCATACCATGAAGGCAGACATTTGTCATGGTTTAACCACAAGTCCAAAACATAGCCCCATATTAACTACTATGAAAAAAATTGACTCTGTCTCAGTCAAACCCAGCACATTCTTTTACACTACATTCACTTCAGCTTAGGGTCTCTTCCTAGGAAGCTATTTAGGTGATGGAAGCAATATTTGTAAGTATTCTACATTTCTTCTACCTGGAAGAGCTTTGAAGGAAGAATGTTGTGTTGGATTTCATCTGTATAATTCTGTTCCCCCTTCAAGCATAGTTTTTGCCTAAGGTTCCCTCAATCAGCATTTGAGACAGAAAATTAGAAATTTGACCTACTTAGGAGTTCCTATCAGGAGGATATTAAGGAAGACACAAACCTTTCATATTTTATTAGTGTGAATGTAACAATTGAAGAAAGATCAAAACAATAAATCTACCAAGACATAGGAAAAATTCTCTCACAGAAAAAAGTTTTTACCTAATACACTTGTCAACCTGCATGCTGTAGGAGCTGTTCTGATAAAAAATAGTGTTCTGACACCAAATAGTGGTTTTTTTCTTCCTGTTCTCCAGAATCATCACTGTGGTAAAAAGTATTTCTATTCCAGTGTGCCCACAGGACAAGGATTATAATGAAAGGAATGAATAAAGCCTTGCAATCATTAGTTTGGATGATGCCTCAAAGGTTTTTGAGAGCCAGCAGTCTGAAGACTTTACAGTGAAAAAAATGGGACTGTGTGGCCTAGTGTATAGCCTCTTATGTATTTTGATTTGTTTCCTAATGGTTAGGTAATGTGATGATTGATGGCAGATACTGTGAGGCTTACTCTAGTCTGCAGGGCATCCAGATCCCATTTATATCAGGTGCCCATGTTGTGGAAGTGCAGTACCAAGTGGCATATTACTCTTGTTTTTCTGCTGTACAACTTTAATGATGATTTACTACACAACTCTGAACAGCCAGATTTTAAAACATTTTCATGCAGCTTAAAGAAACATGGAAAAAAAATCGATGGAACTGTGTGAGTGTGCTCAGTTAATTTTTAATTCTGCAATAGAAAAGGTGGTAGAAACAGGCAGATAAAATGTGGTAATGATACAATCAATTCATACATTATATCCATAAAGTCGGTGAGGTTTTAAGTACTTTATTTCTCAGTAGCAGTTCATGAGAAATGTGCATCTGTAATACTTTGTATGGTTGTATGTGTAGATAGCTCAGATTTTATGAGAATATCTGTCGTAGATCGGTGTGGTAGTGTTTATATTGTACAAGATGAGTATCTGTCTCTTTGCTCTATGTGTTTTCTGGTTTAAAATTTGAGTCTAGAAGATGGAAATAATTCTTTCACTGCCTGGGTAAAGTGGTTAGGCAGGCCTGTGGTCCTTTTTGAAGTTTCTAGTTTATTGATGTTCTTATACTAAGACATGTGCCAGGAATCTAAATGCTTTGAGGCTGAACCTGTACAATTGAGAGGATAGCCTTTTAGGAGTTCCAGGAAGGTCAGGTTCTGGAAATAAAACTACACAAATTTTCAGCTAGAGCCAAAACCACAAAATCATTAAACTGATATGATCTTTTTTTTTTTTAATCAATCTCTATGTATTGAGTAAGGACAAGAGGACCTCATACCACTAAATAGATTTGGTTTTTTTAATTGCTCTGAAGTGTTAAGCTCCTGAGCAAAAATACACAAAAGATTATTGAAGGGGGCTTTATAGCATTAAACCAACTTTGAGGTATGTTTTCATTGGTGTTCCAGGGGACTATTAAGGTGTTCTTTAGTGTTTGACTTCTGGAGGGCATTGTGTTAGAAATCCAGCCTTCTTGGAGCTCTTTCAACGACAGGAAAGTGATGATAAAACAGCCTTCAAGCAGCATAATAAATCACCCAGCCCTAGCAATAATAGTGCCCATTAGGGACGCTCTTCCCCCCCAACTCCTCTCAGTTTCCAGCTGTACTAATAGAACAGCACATCAAGCAAGGCTGTAAATAAAAGTTACAACCTAATAGGTGGGTGTTGAAGTGGAACAGACAGGAGCTGAGGCATGGAGGCCTTATTACTGCTCATCAGCAATTATAAACAGGATAAAGTGTCTGGGACTTGCACTGATACTGCAAGAGCTAATAGAGGCTGGGAGATGACACTGTACCACGATCAGGTGATGCATGTTGATGGGTTTTTACCACCTCATCTTATTGCCTATTTCTGTGACATGCTGTATTATGTGTTCTGTGCTTCTGTATCTGTCTAGGTGGACAGATTGGTTTCCACTCCCACTGGTTATCTAAGAGCCCTCTCAAAGTGTTTTGATTATTATAAATTAAAATCCTTCTAATGGTAAAGACCATTATAGTCGTACCTGTAAACAGAATTAAGGACTTGCTCTAATTGTATGATTTATTTTGTCTATCACCATTTTCAACTTTAAAAAGTCACTCTCATTCATAAAAAATAGTGGGTATGGTTCACCTGAACTTTCTTTTACACTGATTGCATCCTGTGCATTTTAGACTAAATGATCTACAACCAGTGTGGTTGGAGAATCCAGAGTGATGAGTTTTGGGCCAATATATCAAAAAGTTTGTTAAAAGTCAGCTATAGCTATGGTGATCCTTACTTCTGAATTTTAAAAACTTCAGTGGTTCCTGGGAATGTTTATAAAAGCTTGTTAACACTCAATAATAGGTAATATATTTTTTTAAAAAGTCCTTGATTTTTATATATTACAGTCTAGCACATTTCTTTGCTAGATGTCTAAATCATCTCTTTCCAAAACTGAGGTGAAAAAAATACCTTGAAATTTATCCTGTACTTGCTTTGATCTAAAGAGAAGTTTTGCAGGCATCTTCGTAGTTCATACATTAATCACTCATGCTGTTTACTTCTGAAGATATTTTTTTTCTGAGTAGTGGGAAAAAATACAGCCTTTGGAAATGAAAAGGTGTGCAGCAGCATGACAGCAAGTCAAAACAGTGACTCCTATCTTTGTCTATTGAGTACAGTCAGGATAAAATAAATAGATTATTTTTCTATCTTATGGTATTAGGACAGGAGTACTTACATCTGCTTGTGTTAAAGTACACTAAACTGAAATGAATGGAAACTTTTCATAGTATTTCTTTGAAATTAACTTTCATACTTACTGGTTTCCAGGTGTACGTTTTCTTTGCATTGTTCATAAAGTGAGAAAGCTAGATAGTCCCAAGGGACAAAAAATGTAATGTACCTGTGAAAGCCTTCTTTCATATGGTGTATCGATGAATTACAGATACTTACAGACAATGTTTGGAAGGTGTTTATAAAGCCTTGATATTTACTCTGCATCAAACAAGAGGCTGGACTAGGTGACCCCTGAAATCCCTTCCAACCTAATTTTTTCAGTGACACTAGCAGAAAATAAATATGATCTGACTGATTAAAGGTATTTAGTTTAACCTCAAGTAACATTCATAGCACTTGATTAGACCTGAGGCCGGCAGGCTCTAAAAGTACAGGCCAGCATTTAGTGCCTCGAAGAGAAGAGCCAGGAGAGAGACTTCTGGACAGGTGGGAGAGTTGGGGTGGTCAGTACAAAGCCAAGAAATGGGAGAAGAGTCCGTGCAGCAGGGTTCTCCGTGGCCATGAGCGTGGTAAGTGACCTGTGCTTTGGTAAATGAGGCTCTCCTGTCCTGAAAAAATATATGCTGCTGCCCTCAGCACTTTCTCACCACATTTTTCTATGGTCTGATACGTATTTTTCAGTCTAATTGGTGAAATTGTTGCCAAATACAAAATTGTACATTTTCAAGATCACTGTCTTATAGAATTCAGATGTTACCATCTTTTTACTAGAGTCTTAGGGAATTATGACAAAGGATTTGTCCTCAAGTTCATTGAAAGAGTAAATATTTTATCCTTTATGTATATTTTGCCTAAAATGAAGCAACTTTATCTTCAATACTTTTTAGTGATTTCATGCCATGTTTAGTTTTCAAAACTGTCAGGTTCCCAGTGATCAGTTAAGTGACCTTTGACAATAGTTACTATCAAAGAATATGTGTATATTCAACAGCCCTGAATTCCTTGTTTCATGGCCACAGGCAGCTGGAATAGCTTTAAATAAACCACATCTCCATTAATTTGAAAGGCAAAAAAATTAGGGTTACATGTCTTGCTTTTCCCACCTACAGCCTATCGGAACAGAATTGAGGGAGCTTAGGGTTTGCTTTAATTTTGACTGGGTTTGTCCAATAGCAAGACAGTATGAAGAATGTCGCAAAGACTAGTTGAGATCATTAAGTTTTAAAAACCTGACTCCTGTCAGGCTGAAGAATTGAATTGATTTTATCTCAGCAGTCAACACCCTGATGTCGTCTATACAGATCAAGCAGCTTCCTTACTGTATGATTTAGCAAATGAGACACAAATTTTTATAATTTTTAATTTGTTATTTTATTGCACTGGAGAATTTTTTTTAAGAAGTTCAGCATTAAATAACTGGCCTGAAATATATTTGAAAGAAATAGCCACTTCTATTTACTTTTAAAATTATTTTTTTTTTACTATGTTAAAATAGATGTAGTCTGCAGGATGCTAATCCGTGATCCTATTCTTGCTGTACTTTTTGATTTGAGGGCAGAGCCCCAAAGATTTCATCTGACTCTTGGTAAAGGTCTTTATTCTCACTAATTATTTCAGTGAGCATCAGACAGCTTCTAAGAACAAGTTTTCAGTAGTTTCATTTAGATTCTAATTTTCACAAGTGCCTTAAAACTATATGAAGGTAATTTTAGAGTCTCTTGGAAGTATTCTTTAGTCTGTTGAGCATACATGGGGGAAAGTGTATCTTCCTGCAAAGTGAGGAACTTGTTTGCATGACTCGTTGAGTGAACATACAAACTACTTCTTTTTCCTGTTCCTGCTCCAAGTCGTTTTGCATGACATAAACTTCAGGGAATAACTAATGAGTCCAACATCTTGGGGCAAAAGAGTGTTGAAAAAGAGCTGGATGTAAGATACAAGACAGTGCATGTACTGTTGCATCCTCCCAGTTTCACTGGTCTGTTCTACCTCTCCCTTTATGTAGACCTGGTCTTTGGTTCAGGTGAATGTGGAAGCTTCTCAAACACCTCTTTTCCAAATAGTAAGAACTACTCACTAAAAAATCCAGTGTAGACAACAATCAGGTGTACAGGAATTGTCTTCTATGCCAGGATTTGTTGTTTTCCCCCCACAAAAATTGCTAGAAAAAGTAACACAAAATATAAGCTGATTTTTAAGCTTTATTTAAAATAATGGAATCAAAACCAAGTGTACTTTGAAGATAGATTAATGGTACATTTCAGAACCTACTCATAATGGATTCAGTAATATTTTTATCAAAATATAAAAACTCTTATTTTTTTTCCTTGACATTAATCAGTTACAGTCCTTGGAACTGTGGTCTCTCATTGCAAGATTTCTGTTGCTAATGGCATCACTGAGGTTTTGCAGTTAATGACAAATCAGTTTTTTGAAAGATAAACATTGAAAATATGTATTTTTTTCACTGCTAGCAGGCAAGGATTCTTTACAATTCCTGTTCTGAATCTCTGTCTTAGCCTTGGAAAACCCTCATTACACCAATGCGGGGAAGGGTCTACTAAGGAAAACTCAGTGTATGAAAGAAAAATAACAGAGCAACTATTTTCTATGTAGAACTGGTTTTAGGCTATTAGTTTGAAGAATTACCTTCCTAAATACTGTATACCATCTGATTGATGAGGACATAGCTGGAGTATACCACTAGGATTTGGAAGCAGAGCAGCACTGCTTATTTATGCACTCTGGAGCTGACTAGCAAATATGCAATATTTATAGCATTATCTATTCTCGTTAATCCAATATTAGAGAATTTCACAAAGCATAAGAGAGCTCTCAATGAAGTCAGCAAAAACCAAAACTATAATATTGCTGAATACTTTTGAATTTCATTTTATCAGAACCAGTGTGTATTTCTACATACATAATCATATATATAATATGCATGTACTACTACATGCTGTGGAATGGCCAAGATGTTTATATGATTTGCCTTCATAACTTTTCATCATATATATTCCCGTGTTACGGCTTTTTTCTTCCTTCTTGTGTCCATTCTTCCATTTAACTATCTGTGTGTGTGCATTATCCCTTCACTTAATAATCCTATTCTGATTATTCAAGCCACTTATGATGTCATTTGTTCTTCAGCTTTAACTGTCACCAGTTAACTGTCCCTCTGCTAACCCTAACCCTGTGCTGCTAAAATACATAATTTCATAATGAGAAAAGAAGTTCAAATTGACACCCGTAAAATATTTTTTTGAAAACCATTGAGTCAAGTGCTTTGGCCTTTTTTCCTTTTCTGGCCCTTTTTCCTCTTCTGGCCCGTTTTCCTCTTCTGGCCTTTTCAAGGGTCATTCTTGGTAATAGTCTGAATATGAAGGGCTTGAGATGCTGTTTGTTAGCTATTAAAAAAATTACAGCAACAACCTAAACCAGCTTCCCTTAACATCCTTAGAATAGTATCAGGCTTCTACCCTGCTTCAGTTGGCCCCAGTAATCAAGACAACAGGAATTCAGTCTCGTGCCTGCACACACCAGCAGCACTGCCTGTGTATGATTTTGCTGTTAACAGCTGTTTTTAAACATGTTCTTCAGGTGTTTACCCTTGGAGCATGAGATGAACAGCAGGCCAGGTGCTCTGCAGGACTGTCCAACCTGTTCTCTCTTCACAAACTCATTTGTTGTTGTGGGCTCTTTTGTCCATTGGTGTAAGTCAGGCAAGGAACCCCATTCAACTACTTATTTAAACTAACAAAATCCTTCTTTCAGTCAGCAGCAATAGAAGTGGCCATTGCCTTAGGAAATGTGTTAACTAATTGAAATGCCCTCAGTTAATCCATCAAAGGAACTGTACGGTACAGGAGGCTGAATACATTTAAATATGTGCTTATTTGAATCAGTTTGGTATATGAGTAAAAATGGTTGAGAAATAAATGAATATTTCTATTAACTAAAGACATGCTGACATCAGAGAGTATGGGGGGAGTCATACAAAAACTTAACCATAAAACAGGTGTAGTATAGGATCCTAAGTATGAAATGAAAACTAATTAGCTTTTTGCTTAATTTAACAATTATGAATTTTATTGAGAAGAAAAGATAATAGGCATTTTCACACTTTTTCTAATTATAACTTAGCTAAAATGCATGCAGGAGCCTATGTAGTTCACTATTTGTCATACAGTTTTCAACATGAACTAGATTAGTCTCTTCTGTTTCATTAGAGATGGTAGTTAGTAGCCTCATTAGGTAACACTGCAGTATAGTATACTTCCCTTTTGACAAATGATAATACTGACAATACAGGTTTAGAGGAAAACTAAAAATGTGAAAGGAAGGAATTAGTATCTGATTTTTAAATTTTATTTTCCAGTCCATGAATCTCAGAATTACAGAAAGGCTGAGAGTGGTAGTGACCTCTGGAGACTGGTCCAACCTCCTTGCTCAGAGCAGAATCCCCTAGAGCAGGCTGGGGGCCATGTCCAGTTGGGTTTGGAGTACCTTCGAGAATGGAGCTTCCACAAACCCACCTGGGCAACCTGTGCCAGTGTGGGGTCTCCCCTGCAGTAGAAAAGTGTTTTCTTATGTGCAAGTGGAATGTTACCAAAACTGTATGTATGGTTATGCTCCCACACTTTCCTACTTTCTTGAAATCATATGCCAGCATTAATACACATTCACTTACATATATGCATAAATCTATATATATCTATATATTTCCTCTTTCCTACAAACACGTGTCATGTATGCCAGTTCTCCTTTTGGAGAAATGAAGCCATTCACTGAGCTCAAAAATACTGCTTACACTCAAAGCAATACATGATAACTCCCTCCTTTTTCTTTTTTTTTTCTTTTCTATTTTTTATTGTTCATTAAATAAAATCCAACACTTCAAGTTATTGTCTATAACAGAATCTTTTTTTGTTAATCTCTATTTTAAAGGAGGAGGGTGAATTTTTTCTGTGAGAGTTTGAAGCGCATCAGTAATCAGTAATTTGGAACGTCTTGCAGCAATTCTTTCAATTATGTATCTCAAACAGCTAGGCTAAAAGTTGTGTGGGTTTTTTATTGGTTGTTTTTACTCATTAGAGCTGGAAACAGCTACTGTTGCATGGTTGTGGTGATGGATGAGAAATAATAACTTACGTAATGCAACTTGTGGGGGTTATTTATAGTCTCCAGTGTGATTTCATGGAGAGCCTCCTGAGGCAAAGCAGCGACTGATGGGATGTGAGTTCTGTAGAGACTATTCCTGTGTGGTCTCTCTATTCCACACTGTTTAGGGACATTGAGTTTTAGTGAAGTTGCTTTTAAACTCTCTGGAGGGGAAATAATAAATCGTTGAAATGGTGATGCTAAGGGCACTGTGATGATACTAGAAAAAATTGTGTGGTTAGATATTACCAAAGGGTTTATGTAAGATTTTTTGAGACATCTGTCTGGAGTGTTTTAAGAAAAACTTAGGTGAATTCACAAAAGAAATAAATTTCTTGTGAGCATGAGTACTTCTGAAGAGGAGCACAGCTTTGAAATGTAGTCATGATTGTGTGAGATGTTCATTTCAATGTAAATACCAGAGTTTCAGAATAACTTTTTCCACAGCACTATACAGCAACAGGGAGGGACTGAAGTGGTCACAGTTGTCAAATTTGGCTCATAAGGTGTTAATCTTGAATTTCTCTCTCTTCTTTAATAGTCAACAAGCAAACGGGTTTTAGAGCAACTATGTTAATTTTAGGTTCATTTGAAATAGAGGAGGTGATTTTAAATGATGATTCTGGTAAATGTGATAGGAAAGATTTGTAAATTTCCTCTAGATGAAATTTCTAATGCATAGTCGACATGCCAGGGAATTAAGTAATCCCTCATCTCTAAGAGTGGAATAATGAAGGGGGAAAAAAATCAAGTAGAAATTGGCAACAAGCTATTGCTCAAACAGTAGTTAGTCCCTGTTACATAGTTATTGTCTGTTACCGTGTAAGTTTCTTTAGGGACAGAGATTTTAACAGCTCAAGCTTCTTTTAAAATAGTTTCAGAGGAGATGGCAGGCTTCATTAAATATTGCTCTTTCTCGTGTTTGCACAGACAGCTGAGATCATAAATGCCAGTCTGTCAGTGTGATGGGTTCTTTATGAAAAGAAAAAAAACCTGAGTGCCTCAAAAGCTGTCGTGAAACCAGAGATTAAATAGATTCATCTTCTTGAAGCAAGCAGCAGCAGAGGAGGGCTCCTCTTTCTCTCACTATTTTCCAGTCTCTTCCATCCTTCCTCCTTCCCCGTTACATTTTCTCAGCCCAGGTCTCTGCTGGACCTAGAGCATCTCACCCTCCCCAAAAAATGGCATGAAAGAGAGTGGAATTCAGCTCAGACACCATTTATTTGAAAAATTTTGAGGGGAGAACATGAGTAATGAAGATGAGAACAGTGAGGAACAAATACGAGTTTCTATCCATGACATAAGAGTTTTAAGAACACTGCTCTGCTTGTCAATTCCAGACAAGCCTCCAGTTTGTCTTCCTCAGCTGAATTACTTTGTTCTCTCATTTCAAATGGGTTTTTTAAAGAGTCAGCACAATTAGATGAATCTCCATCATCAGATATCAATTAGAAGAATCCTTATTTTTTAACTCTGAAATAAAACTGCAATGAGAGAGTTTCAGTTTCAAACTCTGCTGAGCAGTTTCTTTGTGAAATTTGGGGATCTCATCTTTATTGTTTTTCTTCATTTTTACAGAGAAGTTTTATGATTTTTGACATCTGCAGGTAAAAGGAGAGCATTCTTTTTTTCTCTTAGACTGGGTGTTTGTTGGTTTAGGTGTAATGCTAAAATGCAGACTGGGTGTGGAAAATGTTTCTTAAAAGCAAAGGCAGAAGCAGTTATTGTTGCACTAACCATCCTTCTGAGGAAAGCCACTGTCAGTCACTGGCTGAGAGAATCCTCTTCTCTGTAGCCCTTTTTGATTGTTTAAAGGTTCCTGCTGGGAATTTACTCTTGATCTAGGGAAGTTCAGCACTTCAACCTGTTCATAGAGGGTTTTTTCTGCTGCAGTCCACGTAGTAAGGCTGTGTATGGCAATTTCCTTTTGCTATCGGATCTCTGAACTTTATTGTTGAAAGATTCCAGGTGCTGGAAGATTTGTGTTGTGTATTGCTTGTGTCAGTATGGTGGAAGGCAACATGATCTGGAAGAAATGCACACTAGACTGAACCTAAAAGTTCCAAATTTCTGATCTGTGCTTTCTCCTTGATCACTGTACTTGCCCATGAGAAGATATAAGCACCTGTGCTGTTGATCTTGTTTGTAATGAGGATGAGCTGGAGCTCATGTGTTCAAGGCATGGTGCAATCCAGGAGAGTCAGGCTAAGTTTACCTCAGTATTAAAAGTGTTTTAATTTATGGCAGAAACATATGCATTTTAAAAAATGAGATAGCTAAATTTTCACTCCTGTGATATTAACCAACTTATGCTAATATTCAGTTAACCATTACCAATTAACAGGAAGTGTATAATTAAATATTTTAATTCGTAGGACTACTAGCCTGTCTTGGGGTAGCTATTTTTCTCATTAAGGCACATGGTTTCATTAACTGATTAGACACTATTTGACTCATACCATGAATCCCTTATTTGGATTTTGTTATAAGCAGACCACTGTGGTTTTCATCGGCTTAATTCAGAATGCCAGATTTGCTTCTGAGAACTACCAGAATGGTGTATGTTTCCAGAAGCAAAGATGTGTGGGAGGTAACTGTTCCAAAAGCAGTGTATCTATTTCTCTGATTAATGAATAAACTACAAAACATGTAGTTTGCCATCTTTGGCAACAAGGTGGCTGGAATATGTTTTTACTGAACACTTGAGTCATCCAGGTTAGAGTACACAAGCTGCCTTTTGAAGGGGGCATCCTTCACTTAAGGCTAGCCTGGTCTTCTAGGCAGTCTGAAAACAAGTGTCTGTGTGATAGGACTGTTGGTCTTGGAGCATGAGACAGGATCTCTGTTCAGAATGTCAGGCAGTCTGTTCAGAGGATCTTTCCCTCAGATCATCTTCTGCAGAGATTTAAGACAGGACTAATTGTTCCGTAACTATATTAATTCATGATGCACTATTTTCTTTTTCTTGTCAAGGCTCCTGCACAGCCAAGTATGCAAAGGTGGAGCATGTTATGTACTGAATGTCAGTTTAGACCTAATATATGTATTTTGTGAGGTGTAAGTTTTAATCTATGCCACTACTCAAAAAGGCATCTGTCTTGAGACACATAGCAGATAAAATCATTGCAGCTTAATAAAAACTTATCACCTGTATACTGTGCAGAAAGCAGTTCACTCTACTATGAAATGTGAGATAGAGACTTAGTACTTATTGTGAAGCCAGGCACATTTTCAGCATATCTTAAGAGCAATATGACAGAAATAAAGTAGGCTCCAGTAGTGACGCAAGTTGTGTATTTGTAATGGTGTAACATTGGAGTCCAGCAACTGGAAAAACACTGTGACACAAGGGCTGAAACACAGGTAGGAAATGTGGCTTAGTCTATATCGCATGTGAGTATCCAGGGAAAGTTAACAGAGCATACCCAATGGAGAAGCTAGCAGGTATTTCTACTCTTACTTCCTTAAGGTGTTTGCTCAAGGAAAGTCACGATGTTGAGAAGCAGGGGATCAGGTAATATAGCTGAAATAACAAGAATATGGACAGTTACCTTTTCCTGCCTGATCCAGGACAGCTACACAAAGTAGACATAAGCACTGGAATCTTAAAATAATGGTACAAACATGTTCAATAGGTTACCATCCTGCCAAAAAGATGTAGTTACCCTGTTATTTATTGGATCAATGTCCTTTCAAAATGGATTTAACTGAACTAATTTTTTTTTCCTTGATCACCATCGTGCACTAGAATGCTGACCAATTGCAATAATGGCTTTCAGCAGCTCCTTGCAGCACTACAAAAAAAATATATAATTTGTAGTATAGTTGGAATTAAATTTGTTTACAGTTCCTATTACAAAGAAACACAGCACTGATTCTGCTGTGCACAGGTTTGGGGAGGGAAAATGTCTTATCTAACCTGTCCTGACTTGGATTGCAGAGCAGCAGATCCACTGAAATCTTCTGCCTTTGACATGCCATAAAAACAAGGCTTGAGCATCCCATGTTCCAGTCAGTAATGTGCATTTCATGTGCTACTCTAGAACCCTGGTCAAGATACTCTCCATTGTAAAAAAAAAAACAACCAAAACAAAAACAAACAAACAAACAAAAAACCCAAAAAACCCCACAAACAAACAAAAGGAGGCACTGCACTACCTGAAGTGAGGCTGTCCTGAACCTCTAACTTCTTAAGGCTTTCTACACACTATTTTCTTATCATCTGGAATTTATAAAGTTATTAATGCAAATAGTATTCTAATTCTTTCAAAATGGCTAAGCATTTGGAATTTATAGGATGTATATACAGATCATGCTTATTTAGTTTGGGTTTATATTGTTAGTGTACACTAATTTACATTTAAATTGTTAGCCATGTGGAAAGAGGGAAGCACAGTATGGTGCTTTCATGTACCGCCTTCAGTCATAAGAGTTATAATTTACATGCTGTGCCTTAAAAATCTCCCTTCTACCCAGGGAGGAAATAGGTTGAACCTGCGTGCACTTGTTTTTCATCAGCAGCATCCTTCAGTTAGTTTGTGTGGGGAGAATGAAGAAGGCGCGCAGGAGAAACTAAATGAGATGACAGATGAAGCCTGCAATTGTTTAGGATGGTGTGTGCTCTACATGTATCTCTGTATGACCCAGCCTTGGCTGGAAGGAAGCTAATCACTTCATTTTATATTTGGTATTGACAACAGGAGGGGTTCTTATAGGGAACAAAGATAATTTGTCCTTTACTTGATGCTCACTTTGGTTGTTAAGAAAACGTGCGTATGCAGTAGGATGGGAAGAATCGCACTGCTTGGTGGTGACCCCAGCTGAAAGCAATATACCTTCAGTCTGCCTAAAGGGATGCCTCAGCAAGGAAGTTCTAATATTTTTCCTAAAATATTTGTTGTGAATACAACAGATTCACAGTCGGAGAGTGAGGCTTCTCCTGTGAAACGGCCACGGCTACTGGATGACAGTAATGACAGGCCTGAAGAAACCAGTCGATCCAAACAGAAGAGTAGACGTCGATGCTTCCAGTGCCAAACAAAACTGGAACTAGTACAGCAGGAACTGGGATCATGTCGCTGTGGTGAGTACTGTTTGTCAGTAGTGTCTGGCTTTCTAATGCAGCTGTGCTCAGATCCATATCAGAGGTGGAAATACAGAGAACACTTGCATTTTTTGTCTTTCAAAGATACTTTCAACAGAACCTGTAGCTTCCACTGGTAGCAAAAAGTTATAATTAGTTGCTGTCTAATTTCCCCTTTAAAATTTTGGCCTTGATATACTGCCTTGTGTCAAGAGATCTCAGATGTTAATGACTTTAGCTTCATAAATCCCTGTAAGGTGGGAGAGCATCACAGCCACTTGATAGGAGAAGAAACACATCAGGAAGTATAAAAAGATCAGAAAGTTTTTACAGGGTGTAAAGGAACATAGGTCAGCATCTACATTCTACATGTTACATTATTATTAAAAACCTTAAACCTAAAAAACTTCTAACTGAAAATATTTTCATTCTCGTGTTAGTTCTTGCTGGGGAAAAACTTGTTGTTCATGATACACTTCAAATCATCTAGCTTGGCTTTACCAAAGTTGATGACACTGTTCAGGCAATTGAATTGAGGACGATATTCCCATGCAGAAATCTAATTTGCAGTTTCATATTAAATGCAAATAATCATTCTGAAACAATAATTAATGTGACTAGATTCCAGAGATGTTCTCTCCTTCATGAGTTGTGTTCATAACTGGTTTAAATGTGCTCATTAGACCCAGTGATGATGCATGTGGTAGTTTTACCTGCTAATTATTTTTTCATATAATCATGTGTTGAAAGCTTGCATTGTGCTCTCTGACAATACTTGTATCAATACATTTGGAGAAGTTTGTTTTAGTTACTTCACTGTATCTCAACAGGGGGATAATTTCCAAAGGATTTGCATAGACGATAGGTGCAATTAACATTGCTCCTGTAAAATATAGAGTATTGTGTTAAAAACATTTTCTGGATAGAAGGCATGTCCTCCTGAGCACCAGTGTGAAGAGGAAGGGTTGGGTAAGCTAGTTACAAAGACCCAGTTATTGAATACTGAATACCCAAAACCAAGTGAAGAGAAGCAATAGAAAGCTGCAAAGATTTTATTCTCTTCTTCAGCATCTGTCTGTCTTCAGCCTGTAGAGATTACTGCTGTGTTGTGCTCTTTTGGACATGAGATAGGCTTTGTTTCAGATACTGGAGCACTGCCTAGCATCCATTATCTGTGATGCCACCAAACATGATATCAAAAGCTTGTAATGTTGAAATTCTTGTTACGGAAATCGTGTCAGGACACTTTGAAGTCTCTGGTAACAGTTTTATCAAACTGAAGAGATTCAGAGCTATCAATGACACAGTTTGGTATGACTCTTCCTCCTCAGCATGACAGAGGCAAGAGTTTCTGCTCTTGTTCTGCTCCTGTCATGTTTAGAATGACTGCGGCTGCTCACAGGTACCTGACTGAAATAGAAGAATCCTCCCTAATATTGGGAGCAAGACAGTAAAAAGGTTTGGGGAGTATTAGAGAAAAGATTGCTTAGCCATTATGCTATATCAATAATCTTTCCTGCATTCTGCAATATTGGAGCTATGTAAGAGCAATGAAGTTGAAAGCAACTCTTAAGAAGTCCTTTTATCAATCAGTAGTGTTTTTAAAATTATAAAATAAGACCTGCCTTTTTTTTTCTTGTAAACTGGATTATAGATATATCTGGTTGGTTCCTCTCAGGTTTTCTTGAAGTGGTTCCATAATTCGATACTGTTCCAATATAAATGTTGTAGGAATTATTCTTTAAATTGTTTCTACTGGATATGTATAGCTTTATGGAAATATTTCTGTTAAAGTTCATAAAATGTCTAAATAAAACATGAACATGAAAAAAAATTCTGGGTCCCTCAGCAATAAGTGACAAAATTAAAATCTGCATTCGTATATTACATCCTATATAGTTTAAAGTTTGTAATACAAACATTTATATTCCACACATTTAATGGGAGAAGTAGAAGGCAGGAGTCTATTTCTATGTTTACAACAGAGCTGAAAAAAACTAGAGATCTTTGGTTTATCTGTGCAGTTATAAGGTTTCATTAACACTCTATACAGTAAGTGTGTGTTATCTATAATGAAATGCTCTCGTGATGTGAATGTAGGCATACACTGTGCTACTTACTTTTAATAGTCATATTAATAAGAAGCAAACAAAACTCTGCCACTGAGCAACACAGGTCACCTCATCTTCACATCACCTGGCTGTTGATATCAGCACGTGGCTGTTGTCATTTTTTAAAGATGCTGCCTTAGAAACTGTTCTCAGCAACTTGCCCTGCTATCTGTAAAATTAGATTGCTTTAGGTCATGAGTGACAAACCAGATCAAAAACCCTGGGGAGGAGGTGATGGGAAATGGAACAGAATAAATATGTTAAATTCTCATTCGTTTAAAATATTTCTTAGATCCATATGTGATCAGGTTATCCTTTTTTGTCGCAACGTGAAGCACAGGTTATGATGTGTGTTCATGGAGGTGGTGAGATATAATCAACTGGTGTAAAATAAGCACATACATTCTTCAAAAGTAGTGGTCAAGGTGGAACATTGTTTGATCTGCACTTTGAACCGCTGCTGTTAAATTCTTGTCATCTTAATCCTTAACTGAAGCAATGGGAAAAAAATGTGGGCAAAAAACTCTCAACTTCAAACATTAAAAAAAATTCTGATAGTCAGGGTTAATGAAAAGACAGACATCATCTTCAGAATGACAAATATATGTGTTTGCTTGGATTTAAAAAGAAAAAGGATTTACCACATACAAATGCTCCAAAGCTGTATCTGAAACACTGTTGTTAAAATCCAAATTAACGCCACAGAACAGCAATTTTATTGTTTGCTGTTACACATCTTCTTGTCCTAATGTTAAAAGTACTGGAAATCATCTCCTTTTTTGATGATTGTCCTGGTAACTCTTCCAGTGAGATTTTTAGCGAGACGTAGTGGAAAGAAAAGTGTGTACATACAGGACAATGTTTTAATGTAGACATACTTGCAATTTTTGATCCACCTAACTGGGAGACAGCCTTTTTGAAAAGGGAACAGAGAGAGTGGGCTGCTGCTTTACACCAATTCGGAGATTTTTGAGAGACTGTTATATTGGCTTTACTGTCTCCTGTAAGACCTGTCCAGAGAGAGGTGATGCTGCTGAGCTTGTTCCCTTGACACTACATGGAATTTTAGACAGATTTGACAAAGCTGCAGGGCTCTGCTGTGAAGAAAAACAGTTCACTACTGAGAAGGGAGTTCCAGCAATTCAAACACAACATTTTTCAGATATAGAAAGATTTGTTTGTTTTCATACATGCAGACTCTCAAGATCTTTTTTCATTCTTCTTCCGCTCTGTTCAAGTTATTAACTGCTGACATGAAATTCACATCTCATAAATAATGCTTAAGAGCCATTGCTATATAAATTGAATGTGTTATGAATTGTGATGGGCCTTTTTGTAGCATACTATGCCTGGAGCAGGAAGAACAGAGGATGTCATTTTCATTAATTTCTAATGAGGTGCCAATTAAAGCTAAGGAAGGAACTCAGAAGGGAAGAGTCACAGAGTTCCCCTGAATCCTGTACCCTGGGGCTGTCAAATGAGTGTGCTGCCAAGCCTCCTCTGAAAGTTCCATTAAATTACAAACTCATCCAAAGCACACACAGACAAATTCAGCTTCCCTTTGATCTTCAAAAGAGCAATTTGTAAGACGAGTTCTGAGCCTTTTCACACAGCAGACTGGGAGAAGTGATAGGAATTGTTAATTGCTGATGCACTTTGCAAGCTTCGGTGAGAAAGAGAAATTTTTAAATTAATTCTCATTTTGTGCCTCTGACTGGATAACCTTTATATCAACATTACTAGCACAAAATCAGCTTCCCGTGAAACATTTCTAGGTGACAGTACAGTAGGTATGTTCTCCAGACAGCAATGTTTTCTAGTTTGGGGTGGATGGACCTTTCAATAGTATAGTGTGTTACGATGGATAATGATTGTATTTAAATAAGGTGTTTATTTAATATTAGATGTAGGAGGCAGTTTTATCATCAAAGAATTGCAGCAATTTTGTTCTTCATGTTACACTCCGTTACAGTATTTCTGTAAGCAGTCCAAAATCAATTGCCTGTGATCCTTGATCTGAAAATTAAGTTGTTGTCTCAGTGGGGTGATAACCGGGGTGGTTACCACAGACTTGCTTCAAAACTAGGGGCAGGGAATTTGTGAGTGAAAGTAGCTATATGACACAGAGTTCTGGAAATGTATTTTGGAAAAAGGCAGGTTGGTAATTTGCAAATTGCTAGGCCTGTTCTTAATTACTTGACCAGATGTACATTGCTATTAAATAAAGTTGTGTACAGTTTTAAAAGGCACTGAGCCTGTAAACTTTTAATCCAGAGAAATTATTTGCCCAGAAAGGATAGCTTAATTTTATGGCAGAGTCTTAGTATTTTACAGCAAAAAATGGTTCTGGTACCACTTGCTGTGTAAAGCCAACACACAGAAGTCTGTAGTGGTCTTTCTGTTAGAATTGCATGGGAGATACAAAGATATTCTAGGTGATCAGTAAAGGAATTTCACATCTGTCATGTTAGATCCACTTCTAGTCAGCAATCAAAGAAAAATTAGTATAGTGTGCCAGCTCTGCAGCAGAATTGTTTACTGTTTGTAGGCCACATCCTAATGGGCATCTCTGTACTTCAGGTTCCACCTGTCCAGAACTTCTTGGCAGTCAGTGAGCTGGTGAGAAAAATGGGCCCGGAAAGTTAGCCTAGCTTTAGCTTCCAGTAGAGTGCCTTTGAGGGAGGTTGCCCTTTAGTTTGTGTGCTTCTGAGATAGGAATCTTGGGGAGTTTTGTGTTCTTTGGCCAGAGTAGATGCTTAATAGAATGGGAAGATGTTGAAACCTTCCAGTTTGATCACATTTAAAAAATAATTGCTCAGTTGTGGTTCATTCTGATCAAACAGTTTTTAGCCATATTTCTTGCCTGTGTGGAGAGGAAAGATTTTCTTGGAGTTTTCCTGGCCTAGGTTGTGTTGTAACAAGTTACAATTTCCCAGAATGCGGATTGACTTAACAGTTGTGTATTCGCTGCTGCTCTTGAGGGGGACTCTGCAGTGAGTACTAACCTCAGGCATGGGTGAAGGCAAAATGTGGTGTTTTGCAATTTTAATTTGATGTTGGCAAGTACTGATGTTTGTCTGTTTTTTGATTTGAAGGGATGCTTGCTCACAAGTGACCTCCACAGCAGTAAAACTTTGAGCCAGGAAACAAGAGTCTAAGTTAGCCTGTTAGCTGGAGTGCTGCCTGGTGCTGCTGAACACATGGAATTGAGAGTGTAGCACATTGTTGAGGCCCGCCATAGACTGCTCCTTAATAAGGGCATAAATTTCCTTCCTAGTTACTGTGCTTATTTTTCCACCTCCTTGTTTTTAGTTTATTTCTGTATAAATTTGAATAACCTGTTGAAATTCTTTTCTTGGTACTACTGTTGGTTTACTTCTGTTTTGATCTTCTGCTAGCCAGAGGATAAGAGGCAGAAAAGAACAGACTCCTGTCAAGCACTGAACATTTCTGTTAGCCAGCAGAAACAAAATGGTTCCACACAACAGGGACTGTACCTGTTTTACAGATAACTGACAGCGAGGCTCACTGTGATTCAGTTATCAAAAAAGTGGAAGCAAAACAGCTGCAGATTCTTAAATTGTATAATAGAGCTGCTGGTTCATAAACACAGGAGATGAGGCACTTGTTTGGATAGTGCCAAAATAATTTTGGAATGATTTAATTTACTCAGTTAATTTAGAATAATCTTCAGAAAGACAGGAAGAAAGAAACAAACTTCAGTAGATAAACCACTGCATCTTTGTACAAAGTCGTCCAACATATGTTAGACTAATGTTTCTCTTAAAACTTGGTAAAATATTAAATCATGGTTCCATTTCCATGGAATCTATTTCTGTCGAGGAGAATTTGTAATGGTGCTGGTAAATTCACTTTCTAGATGGATAAGGTTTATCTGGAATAAACCAAAATGGCTTCAGGGCGCGATTATGTATTGGTGTAACAGATGTGCTTCCATTGATTAAAATGAAATACACTGCTTCTGGAGATTATGAGTCAACCAGTTCAGTAAGAAGTATTGAAAGAAAAACAAATCTTATTAGTAAGTGGTTATGTACTACAATTCTGGCCAGTCTTACTGTTAGCCTTGAAGATGTACCATATTCAGCTCCTCTGTTGTGTGTTCTAAGAGACTTGCTCCCAGAATAGTACTTTTGCTTCAACCATATCAGTAATGGCTAGCATCTTAGCTTATGTTGCTGCAAGTATTAAAAAAAAACCACCACAACCGAAAATCCATTGAAGTTTGAATTTGAACTCCAAAGGTTATTTTGTTTTGCTTTATTTTAGGAAGATGTTATTCCAAAACTCTAATTTAAAGTAATAGGGAATTGGAGCTGTTAACTAATGTTGGTCATTCTGAGTAATACGTATTCTGAAAATACTGGAAATTTTACAGTTAAAAGTAGCTGACTGCTCGGTGCAGCATGAGTTCCAAGGGTAGGACCCAGAAAAGTGCTTTAGCGTCTACGTTTTAGAAAAGCTGTCCACAATTTTAAAAGTGTAAATGGAGTTCATGCTCTGCTTATAATTAGGAATCATGAAATATCTTTTGAAGATGCTCCAGTATATTCCCCTAGCTTGTTCAGTTAATGTGGGTTTCTTACAGCATGTGCTCATTTTTATTTCTTTCACTTTCTTGCTTCCTGAGGTTTGGCAGTGTTGATTTAGTAATGTATACCGAGCCTATTACCTTCCTGTGGTCCCAGTCAGTGACTTAAATGGGTCAGTTGGTCTCTTAAGTCCCCAGATTCTCCTTCAATAAACAAATTAGCATATTTCTTTTAAAAACAAAACAAAAAAAGCAGTTTTATTTTGACACTACTGATGTGATATGTCCTTCAGTATATAACCTTCAGGGGGGTTTTACATGGAAACTGCAGTGTGAGGTAAAAAATAAGCATTTTGTTGCTTACCACATTATGTCTCTTCTTTCCTACCCACCTGTACTGTGGTTACAGAAGAACAAACTGTATGCTTACAGTAAAAGATGATACAGTTTTAAATTGCCTTGTATGCACAAGTGACGCATGACCTAGAGAACCTGAACATAAAAATCTATCTGGGACTACCTTATTTCTAATTTCATCTCTTTCAACACCTTTAGAGAAGTCATTTGCTCAGTCTTTGAGTTGGTTTTTCTCATCAGAAAAATGAAGATAATAGACATCTATCTGCCAGATGTTAAAGGAAACATTTTTGAAGGTTAAAGTACTCTACCTTTTCTAATCAAAGTTCTTTCTTTACAGTGTTCTTATTTATCCAGAGTCTCACAGGCATTTCTTACAGCTTCACCAGGACTGTGCACACAGAAAGCTTCTGCTGGTCAGCCAGAGGCTGCAGCAGTCTGGTCTCAAAAGGAAAGATACGTCCCCCTCAAAGCAAATCAAAGGTTTTTGTCTATATGTTAACAAATAGCTATGCACCAAAGTACTTGTTTTACTAATGTGCTTGATATTTGAGGTAGACAGAGAAGGCCTAAAAATATGCCATAATAATCTGACAAATTCTGAAGGAACATTACTGGATAATTCAACTGACCATGAAGTAAGGCTTAGGTAGGGAGGAATGATGCCCAGTGAATTTTGTTGGTGAAAAGTCTAAATTGTTCACAGGAAGAAGTGGGGAAAGAACATAACAATTGCTGCATAAGAACTGGGAGAAGAAAAAGGATGTTTAAAGGAATTGTCAGAATTTACTTAAAAAGTCAGGGTTCTTTCCAGGAATTGGCGTATTTTTCCCTTACAAAATAAATACATATTAGCTAAAGGAAAATGCCACATGTGGTCCTAAATTACATAATTCAGGTATAAGAAGGTAGGTAGTGAGACCTGAGACTACTTGGTTCGTTACTAGCTTGCTGTGGATGTTCTAAGGAAATTGGATGGACACTCTAAGGAAATGGCATAAAGATTTGTATGCATCTGTTTTCACAAAAGTAAAAAGAATAATACTAGTCTGTGTCAGGGCCTTTTAATATTAAATATGTCTGTCTTCGGAAGAGAGTTTCAAGAGCTGAAAAACTGTATTTATGGATATTCACTGAGGAGTATTCAGTAAGTTTTTTTAAGTAATATGTTTATTTAACTGTATCTTATATGTATTGAAATGAAAATAGTTACTCAGAGAGGTGTTCGCAGCTGTCAAACATTCCTGAGTGGCTGAAAGTTTTGCAAGTATATGCACAGCTAGTGCACAACTGGAGGGTCCTGCCATATTCTGCACAAGCAGGAGCAAGGAATGTTATATTAAGTCCACACAAAAAAAAAAAAAAAAGGAAGAGTGGAAGTGTACATTGCTCTAAGCATTTGTTTTTCTTTATGGTATAAATAGGGCTTCTGAATGGAGCTCTATTTTCCTGTGGTTAGAACAAGAATTAACTCTTGACATAGATTGCAAGAGGCTACAGGAATAGAAGACTCATGTGGCGCAGAACGTGTAATCTAAGCGACCCCGCACGTAAGGTGTAAATAGGGAATGAAGACATAAAATACCTGTTATTTAGGTTTAAAAGAAACAGGGCTGCTTCTCTCCAGTGATTTGGCCAGCAAGCCTAGCTGTTGTCAGACTGGAGATCAATATGGTGCAACCTCTAGAAAGCTACTGAAACCCAAGGCATAAATAGTACAGCTCAGGAAATATACTGAAGGTCAAACCTGGAATCATATTCAGCATGTGATGAAGTCAAAATACATGCAGGATCCAGGAGAGCTGTTAGAATTAATACAACGTACAAGTACTGTATGTTGTATAGACCCTTTCATTATTCATTCCAGTTCTTTATTAGAAGTCTTGCATTTTCATTGGGCTAAACAGAATTATACACATACATTATTGAATCACTCAGTATTGCTTGCTGTTTTAATTAAGTTACTGGGTACACTTCAGCTTTTAATTAAATCCTCAGCTTCGGAGAGAGGTGCATTTGCTCAGGTGGGCTTGGTGTAGAGAATTCTAGAAGTATTAATGCTCATGTAGCTCTTTTGAAAGTGTTAAACACAGGACATCAGTCCCTGCACTGATGCTGTGGTGACTCAGTCATCCACCCTCCCTTTCTCAGGACACATTGTTTAAGATTTCACACTTCTCAAATCTAAATAAGCTGTGCAGGAAAAAAATGTTTATGTGCTGGTATAGCCTATGGAAAAATCTAATTTTACAGTACTACTAGCATTTACTATGGTGTTACCTATTAACATGTTTTACCTCTACTTTATTATCTGCCTAGTCCTGTACACTAGGAGGCCTTTTTGGCATAATTCTGCTTTTTAACTGTATATTCTGTTCTTTGGATTCATTCTTCCACATCCCACAGGATATAACCTTGTGAAACTAGGAATGATATAGGGGGAGTATTATTATTTGTGTGTTCCTGGTCCTGAAATGTGGCAATGAGTGTTTTTTTTACAAATGAAGCAGTGATACTAATTCCACTTTAATACATGATTGCAAGATCACACAGTTACTCAAAAAAGGAAACTCTTTTCACCTACCTCAAGTGTAAACTTTTCATTTTGACCCTAGCTTTTCATCTCCCTCAAGTTAGTCAGTCATTGGTGTTCACTGTCTGGCATCTCTGTTGATGCTGTAAGTTCTTGGGAGCAATTTCTTTAAAAATTCTTTTGTTAAATTAAACACTAATTGGTTTTGGTTGTTTTGTCTATTTTTTCCTGTCTTTATGCTTGAAAAATTGCACAAGCCTTTTGGTGAAAAATGTTTCCTTCAGTTATATTGACAGATTACATGACAAATTAAAATGCTAATTTCTGGGAAGTTGCATCTGTTACCATAGATGAACCGGGATCAGAGCTCAGTTCTATAGACGTTTCACAAGAGCAGTAACCCAGCATTTGTTCTTAGCTGGTGAGTCAGCTTGTGGTGTAACAAGTACTGCTTGTGCCCAGCTGCTGTGGATTGCAACTCAGACGAGAAATTGAGGACAGTGTATAAGATGGGAAGGGGAGCCTACAGATCAAATGTGTAGGTCAGTGACCGCTGAGGTTTAAGCAGTTCAGAAGTGAGTATGGATTGCATGGTGTATCTGTAGGAGTAATCAACCTAAATTGCTCTGTTAAGTCTGTCCCCAGTAGATATTGGCCTTAACTCACAAGTCTGTAGTGGGGTGAAGAAGTTGTGATTTAGAATTATTTACTTATGTGTGCATGAGTTCTGTACAGCAAGAAAAATATTTGGTCCAAATCAAAAGTTTTAACCACCATTTTTTTTCTAGTACATGACATAACTGAGATACAATCCTGATTGAGACCTGCAGTATTCAGTCAGACCTGACCCACAGCAAAATGACTTTGATTCTTTGAAGATTCTTTGAAATTCAGAAATAATCTGAAAACCTCAGTTCTATTCCTGAACAAGCTCTCTGATGTGGAGAGCTGTGGAGTTAGTATCTCCTAGAACAAAAGTAGTACTTGAGTCTAGAAGAGTGCCATATCTTAATTTTTCCCACTCTAAATACACTGTCTTTAAAGAAACAGGAGGAAACTTTCTTTTGAGTTCTTGTTCTTAGTTCCAAAGTTAAGGAATAGAGTAGTGTCTTATGTAGAACCTCCTTAGGAATTGTTAATTCAAAAACAACCCCCCAAAAAACAGCGTGTGGTCTGTCTTCAAGTGATATAAATTCTCTGTTCAAAATTTATGTCACATTTAATGTAAAAAAAAATAGTTTGACAGCTTTCTGTGCAAGTAATAAGATAAATAGGAAAGTATATTTGAAATTAGCACAAATTGGGATAAAACGTAGTTTGTTTGCAGAGACTCTACAGTGTAAAACTGCATCTCTTGTGTGCTCCCTAAAGCAGCTTCCCAGGCTTATGATCTTAAAGAAAATAGACAGAAGACACTTTGAAACACAGGTTATACATGACTAAACTTGGAAATACAGTCTTTTCCTTGCAGTCTAAGGAATTTTTGCAGAATCTTTAACCATACCTGTCCAGTGGCTGTAACAGTATTAAGATTATGTCCTCTCTCTTTTGTATACAGTTTCTTCCATTCATTTCTCGGGCAGTTCTTTTCACAAATAGCTTTTTTTTATTTCTAATGTAAATGCATATGTATTGCTTTACCCTCTTTGTGGCAGACAAAAAAAATAAAGGAAGAAAGGGAAAAAAAAAGTTCGTTCCCCTCTTTACTCCCAAGCATAAACCCAGTAGTAGAAATACAAAATGAATCTGTAGCATCTCATGAGCACCCTGAGTCTCAGATATAAAATTTTATGTAGCATCAGAGAGACCACAGAGCTGCGTGCTTCCACCATGAAACCTGAGATTATCGCTGACTGAAGAGCAGGATGGAAGTCCCAAGTTTCACATCCAGTTCCAGGGACAGATTGGCAGAGTAAACAAAACATTCTAAAGTGTCTTATGCCACCTCTTTCCTTTTCTCTCTGATTCAGTTATTGATCATTTTGGTAGTCAGGAGTAGCAACGATCTATATAAAGAAGGAAATGTTGAAAGGTAAGTTGCAGTGATCATAGCAAATGGTTAGAAAAATAAGTTAATAGGAGAAGTACTGTTCTCTCTGCTGTATGGTTTGTGAATCTTTTGCAGCTGTGCTCTTTGTGAAGGAATGTGGAACTGAACTGCCTTGAGAGCAATGTTTAAGGTAATGTGCATTGATATATAGAGACTTCTAACTTGGAGCACTTAGAGGTTAATATTCCCCACCTAATCATCTTGGATTGGAAATGATAGAAAGGACTGCCTGAAGCTATGTTTTGTGGAGTTTTAATAAATACATCTATGTGGTTAAAAAGCTTCACCATAATGTGGCTTACTTCCCTTGGAAATGAAGGACAACCAAGATTCCCAAACAAGTTATTCTGAACTCCTTTAGCACTTAATCAAAGTCCATGACAACTTGCAAAACTGGGAAAGGGAAAGAGTTTAGCTCACTTATTTCTAAAAGTTTGTTGTTTAGCTTAGTGGGGTTTGGTTTGGTTTGATAGAAAATGTCAGTAAAACTGAAACTTCCTTGAGGTGTGAAATGAAAGCTGACAATGCCAGTGCAGAACATTCCTCATAGAAGAGAAGAGGTAATTAGAGCACATGCTAGAAGGAGAATTATACAAGATATCAGCAAGCTAGAATATATTTATATTGCAAAACAGCAGTGCATGTAAGCTGCACTGGACGTTTTGCTAGTCTGGACGATAGTGCTCTTTCACGTCCTTCCATTACTGCATGTTCTTTTTGCACAATCTGCAGAACACTAGGGGAGCAAGATGGATTATACTGAAAACCAGAGAGCAAGTGTTTTCTGAGTTACTCTATGTGCAAGCCTTTAGGATCTTGCTTTGTATCTTGGTAGTTATTTGTTCTACTCTTCCATTTATTTCTTACCTCTTTCATGTCTTTAAGAAAAGAATATTTCCCTCCCACACTTTTTAAAAAATAGCTTTATTGTTAGTATAATTTGCAACATATTAAATTCTTTTTTTCCAATTGAAGGGATGGGGGAGATGCATAAATGTTGGTTTGGGGATTACTAGACACCTTCAGAGAATGATGTCCAGTTATTCTCAACAGTGCTGCAGCAGCATGTATGGCGGCATGAGCTAATCTCCTCTGCTGGCTAATCTACCTGGTGTGGCTGTGCTGTGTGATACCCTGTAGATACGTTCATCTTTGAAAGAGATGTTCAAATTTGTTCTTGCACAGAAATCTGCTTATAGATTCAGACATACCTTGTTAGATTATGTATCTTTGGTAGAGAATTTTTACAGCATCTTCAACTCTTAAGTTACAAGATGTTTTTCAGTTCTGTTTGAACATCTGTTGATTAGAATTTCAAATTTGCAAGAGAAGTAAAATATCTTGTGAAGAATGTAAAGAAGTCAAAGGACACAGCTCAGAATTCTGCACAGGATTATCTCTGTGTCATTATTAAGACTGCTTTAAAATAGGGTTTGTATAGGGCCCTATGCTAACAGGTTGTTTATTAAATAAAATTTGAAAATGGTGTAAGCTGCAAATTTTGACAGTTTTGAACTTCTGACTTTTGCCTTGGGAATGGAAATGATAAATACCAATACGAGTGGGCAGGTAAGCTGATTTTGAAGTACCAGAATCTCTGATTTTTATGGTAATATTGACTACACTTTCTTTTACCTACTAGTGGGAGTTTCTTTGAAGGAATCAAGAGGAGTCACTGTAGTATAGAAAACTAAACCTTCAGAGCAGTTAGTGCATGCAATGAAAACATAAATGTCTAGTATGAATAATTAAGATGATTGATGGTACTTGGCAATGAAGGGCTTTGTCTTTTCCTGTCAGCAGTGATACTTGAATGGCTTAGCTTTCGGAAGCACAAAAATGTACCTCTACATACGTGAGGTTCAGTTTTCTTTGGTAGATGGAGCTGCCGAATTATCCATGTGACACATGCGCTGTGTAGCAGAGTCCAAATATGCTCCCTATACTTCAAAAACAAAAGTATGAATATACTAAATATCAGAGTAATTGTGGCAGCAGACAGCAACTTTTTAGGTAACATATATGAAGATGTTTCCAACAGAGATGCTTTTAAATGCTTTATAGTCACTTTGTAAATGTGTAAGCTGTGTAAATCTTTAATAAGTTTGTTTGGCACTTTCACCACTTTTCAAACCATGCACTCAAACCAATCTGTCTTCTTTTAGCAGCTTTCTGAATGTCTTATCAATGAGATCAGGACCAGAATCTCTGGGTGGGAGAAAAAGGAGTTTCCTTTCTGTCACAATGCTATTCACATAATAGGGATCATTATATTTATTATATCTTTTATGTAACAGTGGGAAGTTCTCCAGCAGTACATTAGCAAAGTCTGGAACCTCCATGCCTGGCCAAGGACATCCACTAGAGTAGTCCCACCAGTGTGCTGTGCTTCTCCACTGGTAGCTTGCAGTAAGCCAATTGCTAGGCATTTGTGCCACATTCCAAAAAGTCTGACTACTTTCTGTTGAGTTAACAAAAAGAAAGAAATTCAAATAAAATCAAGGGCCCACAAAAATTACAATCTGACTTTTGTGTTGTGGATTAATATGCTATTTAGTTAATTTTTTTCTGAATATTCACTTATCATTTTATTGGTATTTAAGTTGCTTACTGATTTTAGAATTTAAAAACAAAAACTTAAAAATTAAGTGTAGGTTTGAGTTGAAACATTTGCTTATTGTCATTCCATCCTCCCATCTAACTAGTGTTCTTGAATGTAGCAATGAAGAATATGCCATCATTTTTCATCATCACCCATGCACAGGAAACTGTAGGTCTGTGATATTCTCTGGTCTTGCATATGGGAGACTATATTGTTTTATGTCCTCTCCAACTGCCCTTTCCCAGGAGGTTCCTCAGGAATGATGAAAGCAACTTCACAGCTTCTTGTATGCAATCTTGAGCTTCCTTTGAATGACTCCTCCATAAGGCAGAGATAGTGCATTGCTTTATGGCTTCAGCCATTTGTGCTCTGATGATGAAATGGAAGTGAATTTTTGATGATGTATTGTGAAGTAGTTTCTGGGGTGCTCAGAGGAGCTCAGATGTTTTGAGGCACTACATAATGTTTTTCCAAGATGTTTGCCTTGGAGACCTGAGGAGTAGGTGATTCATAGTTTACTTCTAATATCAGAAAACAACAATTGCAGTGCAGTGAGATTTATTATTACATTTACTAGATTGAAATCTTCTATGCTTGGAGTGGAAGTCTGGCATGGTTTTGGTTGATGACTTGGGTAAACGAACTTTAGTTGGCAGATGGATTCCCTTTTCCAGTGCTCTTTCCCCTAGCAGAACATTATTTATTTTGTGTTTTAGTTATAGTGTGCTAAAAGAAGCATTTCTCAGTAAATTCCTGTAGAGGAGACAACCTGTATTTGATACCGTCCCATAATGAACTTAACAGCAAATGCACTGCAGGAGTTCATTTATCTAACTTACTTTATAACTATAAAAACAGAGTTCTCAGGAGAAAATGTTTCGCTTCTAAATGTGGATTGGCTTTAAGGATCAAAATACAAGTACATATATTGGTCTTCTGCCCCAGAATACACAAGTTAATAACGGAACTGTTGTAAAAACTGATGGCATTGATGTGACATCAGGCATTTGTGCACACGCAGACCACAGAATGTCCTTTCTGATTTCCAAAGCAATGAAGAAGTAAGGAGTGAATATAGCAGTAATAACTTAATTGAATATATCCACTCTGAACTAATGAAAAAATGTCCAGAACTACTGTCACTCAATTAGCTACTATATAACAGTGTTTAAAAGTCCTTTAAATTTCAAATAAAACATACAAAAATACAAGTTCCAATCCTTGAAGTGACGTAGGCGTTTGAAGCAATGAGACTAAAGATCTGAATTCTCTTTTTGGAAATGGAGCTTCCAGAAGATCAGCATTGCTAATTCAAAAAGAATAAACCCCCTTCCTTAAGATCAGCCAATATATGCAAAACTATTTTAGTAACATTCAAAATGTGCTTGGGTATTCTTTCACTAGGTACTGTCTGTTCTAATTAGCAGTACATATTTAAATATGTAGATATTAATAACAGGTTTAGATTATTTAGTTGCTGAAATTAGAAATGCTGTTCCCATACTCTGGGAAAATGAAAATCACCTGTCATTTTTTTGTGGACAGTTATGGAAATTCTGCATAAAAAACACTTGACTAAGAGAAAATAAATAATGTATCACATGGAATAAATGTAGTACACACTACAGATTTTCCTATGTGAAAACATGCTCTAAAAAAAACTAAAAGGTGTTCAAAAAAGAAATAAACATACATCAAAGGACAGAATAGATTGTATTGGGGGTGGCAATGTAGAAAGAAATATCATGAAGCTCTGCTGGTCTGCAAGAGACAAGAGGCTTTGTAGAAGGTGAGAAGATGGGGCAATTGAAAGGTCATTTTCAAAAGTGATAAATCATGTTGTATATGTACCTTTTTACTAAATTTATAGAACTGTCAAAAGGGTCTTGCTGAAGCAATGTAGAAGATTGTATAAATTTTCAAGGTCTCTTTTAGATAGTATTAGATGGCATTTCTACATATACTTGGAAAGGATCTGTAAAACCATCAGGATTTAAAAAACAGTTTTTACATATAAAGGACTGAGATGCCTCCTGCCCAGTCCATATCTGCAGGGTTTTGTGCATCTACTTCTTGCACATTCATTGCAGATAAGCTGATGAACTTCATTTTTGAGCTCATCTAGTTAGGTGTTTATGTATTCTTGTACCTGCAGTGGACATTGATTCAGCAATTTGAAATTTTATTTCAAGAAGTAAGGGAAGCCTTCAGACCATGTGAGAAAGAATTGAGTGAAATGCCTGTTCAGTACTGAACCTACAGTCCAAGGATGTTTTCATTTTAACAATCAGACTTTGAATTTTTGGCACCTCAGGAAAGGTATTTGTCACATTTGAGTGTGGTATGACCCAGACTGAGATGGGAGGCAATGATCACAAGGGGCAAGATACATATCAATTCAATCTGCATGCTTCCATCCATATTTCTGAATTGTATATACCAATACAGAAAACTTGCCTTTCTTGCTTTGTTCCTAGAACTGAGTTTCAAAGCCAGCCACAGATAAGTCATGTCTTTTCACAGCCTGATGCTACTGAAACAAAGAGCAATGATAAATCCAGTTTTCTTGTTCTTTTTTTTTTTTAATAATTCCATATGTGATACTTTTTTCCCTCTCTGTTTTTTTAACAATCACCCTAATATAAAGGTAGCCTGTTGTTCTCTCCTGCAGTTGACGTTTTATAGTCCAGGAACTTGAAATACATGTATTTTTATATAAATATATATGTGTGTGTGTGTGTGTGTGTGTATATGCGCAAACAATTATTCACTCACTCATTTTTATCCTTTTCCATCTCTCCAATACCACAGTTTTGTGGGTTTGGTATCTTTTGAGCATTCGAGGAGCAGCAGTAATGTAAAGCACTCAAGTAAGAGGCAGTATGTTGCCCTTTGTACCATCAGACAGTAAAAATATCACAACATAGAGGCAATACCATACTTTGTTTTGTTTGCAGTGGGCTGCATGAGCCCTCTAACTGTGTGACTGTTTTCCCTCTTGTATCATCTTAATACTACTTATTGCTAGTTAACATTACTTTTGGAAGTAGGAAATTTGAAGCAATTTCTTTACTGTTACAAAGTGTTATGGACAAAAAAGAAAAAAACTGATTTCCTTTGTAGGCTAGAAAGTGGTAGCTCTGGAAGATGCCCTCCTCACCTGCAGGAAAAAAGTATTGACATGTTTCTAAGTCACATGCTCCCTGGAAAGCTGGATAACATTGACTAGCTTTAGACAAAGAGAAAATAACCTACATCTTTTCAGCTACAGAGCAAGATGATGTGGCATGACATGGCCCTGTGTCAAATGCCTGTTTCCCCCTGTGGTTAGTGTCAGAATGGTTCACGAAGAGAAGCTTCTGAAAACTGGAACAGTGAAGGAGCAGTGAACTCTCCTGCAGTCGCTGCCAGTGTTGGCAGTGAGGAGGAAGAAAGGTGCCTAAATTTAACAGTTCTGACTTAAATATCTGCTTGGAAGTTCAACCTAGAGTACCATAGGCATGAATTTTAGAAATGACAACCAACTCCGCTTAAAAGTAGACATGATTTCAGTGAAGATGATCAAAACCCAAAAGCATTAGCTTTGTTACTATCTGTGTATACCTAACTTAGATGATTTTGGAGGCTTCCTCTGTAAGAAGAGAGGATGACAAAAAACCCCCACAAATCTGATATGACTTGAGCTTTGGTACTGTGTTGATAAATGATCAGCAAAATGCAGTAAATGATCAAATATTTATTAATACCCTGTAAGGAAGGCAAGTAAAAACTTTAAGGTGGCATTAATTTTTGAGAACTGAGTAATCCCCTGGTGGGTGGGGATCCTTCACTTCTGACTGAGGTAAGATTCCACCACTGAAGCCAAGTCCCTAACTGTATCTTTTGTTTCCCTCTCCACGGCAGGTTACGTGTTCTGTATGTTACATCGCCTGCCCGAACAACATGACTGCACGTTTGACCACATGGGGCGTGGGCGTGAGGAAGCCATTATGAAAATGGTGAAACTGGATCGGAAAGTAGGGAGATCTTGCCAACGCATTGGCGAAGGATGTTCCTGAGTGCAAGACTGCAACCAAATGCTGTTCTCTTAGTTCACTAATGTTAGCCTTATTTAGGACAAAGTCAGCCAGACACCTTGTACTAGGCAAGTTTCAGACTACAGCCAATCAGTTTCCTTTCTTTAGCCAACCGTCCTGGTACTGTAGTTTAGGGGTTGATGGTGGTTGAAATTGATTTCTGGCTGGTTACTAAGGTGCCTGCTAGCCACCGTATAAAAATAAAACGGAGAAATATTATTTTTGAGTATGGCTAGTGGATTTAAACAAAAGCGAGAAAAATCCAAAGGCTTCTGTTATTGCTGGAGTCACTCTAAAAGCCTTATGCTGGAAACATTCCAGCTGCAGAGTTAAAACAAATAGTTGTATAGAAGCTGGTGTAAAAGTTTGCTATGCACATGGCTTTCAGACAAACTGTTTAATGTGCAGCCTTTCACCTCTTCACTGCTAGTGAATCCTGAGGAGGTGAAATACTACTAAGAGCAGCAACCGCAGCTGCTTAAGCCCAGAAGACCTGACTGGTCACTCGTGCCTTCATTGCGTGTGGCTTTTGAGTTAGGCAGTGTCACCAGCATCAGGGATTCTGTTGGGGTAGGAACACCTTTCTGGTTCTTCCCAGGAAGCCAAAAAGAAAGGGGGACAGAGATTCTTATGAAAAATTTTTATATGTATCTTACTATAAAGAACCTATCAGGGTTTTGGGTTTTTTTCTTTTTTTTTTTCTTTCTTCTCTGTTAAATTATGATCTCACTTTAAAGCCAGCTCCATCCCGGAGCAGTAAATGGTGCATACTTTTTACATGGCATCCACAGAGATTCTACGCGTTGTGTGAACAGGTTCCACGTACCTTGAGCAGTGCAGCCATTCCCACCGGCCGAAACCTGATTGGCTCTTGTTTGCCTTTTGCTAAGTGCAGGTATCTGATAATTGATCAAATAAGGCTAATTCACAGCACAGTAGCCATGGCTGGATTCTACAGACTGACTTTCTGTAGCTAGACTTATATATTGGGGAAAAAAGGACATTTTGTAGCAAACGGAATTCAGTAACAGTATTGGGGAACAACCTGTAAAACACCCTTTTCCAGAATGAGTTTGTGTTCCTCACGTCCAGAGTGTCAATGAGATAATCAAATGGGCTCTACCAGCCCTCCTTCTATGCAGCTGAACGCTCTCAAGAAAATCTCTGCCCGCAAAGCAAGTATAGCAAGTGGATGTGAAAAGCATTACATGGAGTAGAATGTTCTGGATATGGTTAGACCTATGGTTCTGTATTACAGTGTGTCACATTGAGCTGAGCCGAATTGCACCAGTTTTGTCAGTTTGGAAACAAAATGCAGACTTCATAATCGGGCTGTCTCCTGCTGCACATGGGGGTTTTGCAAGTAAAAAGGATCTGTACCGATGTCGCCCTGCTTAATCCTGAATGAATTTAACTTCTCAGTCTACTAGTAAGTTATTAACAAGTGGGTAAATTTGTAAGAAAACCTGAGGGAAGGAAAGACTGTCTCATCTTCAAATACTGGGCAGATCTAAAACATCGAGGGGGTGAAGTGACATGTCACTTGAAAAACCCCTGTGTTTTGGGAGTGAGCTTGTATGAGTCATCCTCCATTCTACTTGTTACAGGTAATTAACTCATTATAGGCCAAATTATATTGTTACTTTGGTAGCCAGTTAGGAACTTTAACAAGGAGACAACTAATTAAAAAGAGATTATAAATATATATATATGTGTGTCTCTCCAGACAGACAGCATCTGACTGTATTAGCATTAACCATCAGAAGTGTCCCATCATCATAAATGCAAGCTATCCAAAAGGCAAGCTGTTTTTTTTTCTTGTTGTTGTTATTCAAGAATATGAAACCAGCAGCAGAATCTTCTGAACTGTGCTGCATTTTCAGGAAATGGTCCTGGTGAGAGGGATTGTCCAAGAATATTATTTACATTTGCTTTGAGGAGTTAAAATAACATGAATTTTGGCGGCTGCTGTGATACGCACTTTCTTTTCATACAAAATCCTATCCTAGCATTCGATGGGCATTCTGATTGATACACAAGACTTTTCTGCATTAATACTGAAGATGCTATTTTGTTCCTCCTTAATATTCTCTTTAATCTCATTACAAGTGCACAGATGGTTTCAAGGTGGCTCTTGAGAGAACACTAAAAGTTTATGTGAATTATGGACAATGTTCACTTTAAGCAAGAAGTTGGGGAGGGGGTTGTTCCTTTGCAGTATCTGTTCTGTGAAGTTTGTTAAACGTAAAGAAAGCTTAAGTTCTTGTATCTTAAAAGAAGATCTTATTTAACCCTTTTGTGTTCTAGATTTACTTACACATGTAGCCTAGAGCTCAGTTTTAGTTTAACATTGTGAAAATATTAAAAGAACCTTGTAACTTTATTCTTTTTCCTCATGCTAAAAAAAAAATTAAACCAATCAGATTAAAGTTTGAATTCCTTTCTGCCTATTCCAACAGGTCATGCTATTTTGCACCACTTCTGCTGTAAATTTATGTAAGAAATATAAATGGAGAAAATACCAACATTCGGTCAGTAACTTCAAGCTGAATTTACAATTGGGGAAAGGTGGACAGGATTTTCTGCTGGCTTGAAAGGGAAGGAGAGTGTGCCTGCTGGGTTTTAGTGGTTTGTTTTATAAGCAAATCTACTATAGCCAATGTGGTCCATTTAACTTTGAGGTTAGATACAGTAGCCAAGTGAATAAGTTGTGCATACTCTCTACATCGAATGCATATTGTACGCTGTATCATTGGCATTAAAATCTCTTAAATATTCTTTCATGCACTTTGACAACTTCACCTAGAATAGCTGTATTCCTGATGGATAAATAGAGGAATAACTATTGTTTCTTAATCATTTAGATGCTAGAAACACAAGGCTAATTAAAAAAACAATTTAGTGTATTAGAGGGAGAGAGAATATAGAAATAATTATTTAAAAACAATTTTGAAAATTATTTGGAATTGAAATTATGCCTGATTCATGGGACACATACATGCATTTTTTTCTCAAATTCATGGAGTACTTTCAATTATAAAACTCTTCATGATTCTTGAACAAGATGGCTGTGTTCTAGTAAAGGTAAGTTACATAAAACAGCTCTGCCTTTTCATCAAGTTTCAAACCTACAACTGATTGTGAGCCAGGGCTTCAAGGATAAACAAGAATTGCCCGTGAAGGTTGCTGTGCCAGAGCCTGTCGTTAATTGCAGACATTTCTGTTTTGAAGCAGCTCAGTGTCTTGAATGAGCATCAGTGTAACTGTAACATGAGGTACCTGAGAACAGGAGCTACTCTTCAGTAGTGCACAGGCAACACTCTGAAAAGAGTCCTGGTGCAATTGTAGCAGTCCAAAAGTAATATTAACTGCTTTTATCTACTCAATGGAAAGTGATAAATACATTCAAAACTTGAATTTTGCATGACTTTTCTTTTGGCTAAATTGTAATCCCCTGGCCTAGTGAATACAATGTCCTCTTTATATTTAGTTTTGTACTCTCTGTGGTGGTCAGTTCATTCTGCCATCAGCAATTCCTTCTGTGATTATGCTACAACTTAGATATAAATCTCTAGGAGATAAAAGCACTTTTTTGTTATCTTACAATAATTATTTCAGTACAGAGACACAGTGGGGAGGAAAACTGATACTAACGGAGTCATAAAAATACAGATTTTATAATAGACTCCAAGCAATGTGCCAGTGGAATATCTGACAGCACCTGTCCTCGCAATTGATGTGCAGACAGTTAAGTGCCCAGACAAATGAATTAACGTTCTCTTTGTTGTATTGTAGTTACTGAAATTGTCAGTCATCAGAGGAACAGCAAAGAGAAGGTCTAATCAAAGTAATCCCTTAATGTAACAATGAGCTTGTAGCCAATTCATGGTGGAAATAAGTTTGTGTTCTCCTGGAAACTTTTATACCTAGAAAACAAATGGAAACATTTAAGATCACACTATTTAAAATGAACTGTATTTACTGGCAACAGATGGTTTATTTCATTACTCAAATACCTGATTAGAATTCTGCACACAGAACAAAAATAATATAAACATTAGTAAGCTGTGGTCCAACTCAAAAACTGTTGTGGCAGGAGCTGCTGTGTAAGGATACAATTCTAGTGGACCCAGTTAATAATCTAATGCTTAGTTAAGACTGTGTCTGTACACACTTTACTGCACAAAGGACCACGGTGCAAAAAGAGTGCATAAGATTAAATTGTTCAAAAGTATTTACAGTGTACGCTTTACATGGTAAACTTTTGCAATAGTGGGCTTTATTTCTCACTGTCAGCAGCTGTTTTGGGACAGCAAACTTTGCTGCTGGTGGGAAGAGCCACTTCTGAAAGACATCAGTGAGAAGGACTCTCTTCCTAGTCTTCATTCATTTTTCCTTTTTGTTGGGGCAGTCAGCATGTGCAGCTGGGCATTTGAAAGTAGTTCTGCTTGAATGTTCCTCTTTTTGGCTTTTCAGTACTCCCCACAGGAAAAAAAAAACATCAACTTTGTTGTTCTTACAAGTCCCTGCATGTCAGTCTGGGTGGATTAAAATATAGATGTTGGTATATAGAAGTGATAACCTCCTTGTATTTTACTGCAGTGTCAGGCTATTTCTTCAGTTAACTGAAACATAATGCAGACACAATTTACCTGTTCTGGATGTTGAGCTATGGGGATTTTGAACTGCAGTTCTGTGATATTGTTCAAACACACCTTCCCATAAACTCTGGACACCTCATCTTCCAATCTGAAGTTAGTCAGGAGGAAAGAAGGCATAAAAGCAGAGGGTGCCAAGTGCTTAGTGATCACATCCACCTTCCTCTTCTATTCAGCTCAGATCATAAAACAGTAAAGAGGCAGATAATTACTTGCCAAACAGCACCAACTTTTTTGACTTGGTAATACAGAAAACTATTTTGCTTTATCTTTGTGAATATACCTGTGTCTGAGTCCAGTCTGCAACATGTTATATGCAAAGAAATTAAATGGGACCGTCATAATTAGAAAACGTTTTTGATGGATTATTTAGTAATAACTACATATTTTACTAATGGACCTTCCTATTTTGCAATATGCTGCTATTTTCTTTAGAAGAAAAACAAGCAGAACTTTATAAGACTAACTGTAAATGATTTCAAATTCAGTACATGCATCTGAAGCATTAGGAAAAGATTACTGAAATTATATATAGTTTTTAAAGATGATGATAACTGCATCCTCTAACAAAAGGGTTTTGTTCTTCAGATAGTAGCAAGTGTTGATGGCAATAGTTTAAGCATAAGCAGAATGTTCCTTTCTGCTGGGTTTGTGCAAAGCCTAACGTGCAGTAGGATGCTGTGAGTTAATAACTTGTAGCACGGTGCAGTGACTGTGTAAGTAATGAGAATAAAATTATAGAGACCTACTCTTGTCTGTTGGCTCTCCCTTCACACAAAAGGACAGATGACACCCACTGATTCCTTGCTGCTTAGTCCCCTCAAGTCTTTTCTGAGTTGCAGAAGACACTTCCTCTACTAGCATGCTCAGGGAGGATGGAAAACCACATTCAAACTAGAGGATTTTTAGAAAAAAAAAGTTGACATCTGTGAAAGTGAAGTGTTGAAGTCATACTCTACATCAGAGGTGCAACACCAGAAGGAGCTTTCTTTAGGGTTCTCAGAAGGAACACTTGAAAATGTTGGGGTGATTTTTTCCTCCTAGATTGTTCAGGGGCTCTTAGCCTTAAAAAATCCTAAAAAAAAAGAAAGAAAAAAAAAGGCACAGCATTGTATCATCCCTTGAAAGAGGCCTGCATGATCAGCACTGCTGTATTATGCATGCTAAATGAAAGGTTCATTGTTAGCTCCTGAAACATTTAGTCTCATCTCTCAGCTTTTCAAAGGAGCAAATAAATGCAAGACTCTTAGAGGAAGGAGAAAAGAGTCTGAGCTAGAGTTAAGCTAAATTCATTCTTCATTCCAGCAGTAATTTGTCTTCTCCCCCTCACCTTCTCCTGCAGTGCTTATATACGCTTGGTTTAGATTCCTGAAAGCTTCAGCTACCCCAGTTTCTGGAGGCATCTTTTAACATACTACATTTAGCAGCAGCATGAGGAAGATGATGAGCTCCAATAAGTTAAAGTTAATTGCTGTGGCCATCACAACTGTTCTTGTCCACAGTAGAGTGCTAAGAAGATGGCTGCCTAAAAATGTTTTAGCTCATCCACCCATATCAGCTTTGCATGAATCCTGCTCATTTGGATAGTCTGTCATGTGCTAGAGGTGTAACCTTTATTCTGTCTGCAAGCAGACTTTTTACCCTTGGTTACACCTTCCCCCTCCACCCCCCAATATTTCTCTAGGTGGAAATACTCATCAGACAAGCAGCGCTTACAGCTATACAGCTATTTTCAAGTCACACTGCATACCACTTGTTTTCTCTTTTTGACTGATTGGTCTCAGGTCTTCTCAAAAATAATACTTCCAAATGGATCTTTCCATACACGGACACATAAACACACACAAATCCCCTGGGACATCAAATGGCTGTAGCAGAATTATGCTGCTGGACTAAAACCAGCTTTCACTTCCTGCACACCCACACACATATTATCAGTCCTTGTCTGGCTTGTCTTCTGGGGAGATGTAGCTTGTCCCCATATCTCAATTTGCCTGTTTAATAGTAGGTGTAGTTTAATCATTATTAACTGCTAGAGACTTAGTCTTGGAACTACCATTATGTCCATTTGCAATTCCACTGAAAACACCCCCCTAACAGCTGAGAGGTTTGAGTGACTGCACACAGTTGGGTTACTGATCTTTCTCAGTAGCGTGTGTCACGCTGTCCCAGGGGCACAGAACTCTGAAGGGTGAAGGGAAGTGTGTGTGTGTGTAGGATCAGCTCAGTCATGCTGACTGTATTTCAGCTGCTACCTCAATAGCAATACTTTGCCTCTGCTTGAGGCAGCAAGTCCTATGTGCTGTTTGAAACTTTAACCTGTTGGCCTGTTCTAGTACCTATGCAGGCCTTGATTTCTCTATTTGCTGTGATTTTCATAGGCTTTCTCCATCATCCCTTTTGCAAAATCTCCCTCATTAACTATAATGCCCACTTCCACATTAAATTGTCATGTTGAGAGGCAGAGTCTGTGTGAAGACAACATAACAGTAGAGATGACCACATCTAAAGGTACTGAGGCTTGTATTGCTGGTAGCTGTTTCCATCTGTAATGAAAATGTTAATTTTGAAGTGTTAAATGACTGCTGCTGTTTAGTATATGAAACTCCTAGAGATGTCTTAATACACTGTAGCAAATAACATTAAGGCTGAGTTCTACTTCCAATTTAAATCCCTTCTCCCTTTCTCTTAACTGTCTTGTGGACTTTCTCAATATGAGGAACCTTAGGGATAGTTTGATACTGCAGCCACTGGAGTTATGTGGGCAGTGTTTAATACCACCTCTGCAAGTATCAAATACCCATCCAGGCCAAGAATAAAAAACTCCCTTTGTTCTGCCTTTAATTGTTCCTTTCCATTAAGCCAGTCTTAACCCAATGTTGTTATTCTGTGGATAAAATATTAAGCTATCACTCATTTGCCAAGTAGTGCTAAACATCAATCACAGTGATTGATTTAAGATTATTAGCATGTGGTTGATACTGTGGGTTTGTTTAGTTTCTTTACATCAAGCTTCATGAAGACAGTTCTCCACTGTTAAAAGCTACTGAAAGAGGCAGATTCTATAGACACAGAAACCATGGGTCAAGTAGACCAAAGTCAAACTTGTTACGTGAATCAGAAGCAGTTCCTTGCCTTTGCTGATCTCCGTCTGGATGATAAAGGTAAAGCCAACTCCGCTGCCTCGGCTGCATGCACGTGCCAGTTGTCCATGGGCTCAGCAGCTGGGGTGGTGCCTCCGCTCTCCCAAGCCCTGGAAGATCTCAGGAGTCACAGAACCTATCCATGAGTCCCTGAAGGCAATCAAGTTGTATATTATACCTGCTCTTTCTAACCATGTTTGTTGTGTGAAACAATAAAATTGTTTATGAAGAGATAAAAGTATTAAACAAGACAGTGCTGATCTGTGATTGAATTATGCATTGTGGGGTGGCTTTCTTTTACCAGCCTTTGGCTGGTAGCAGAAAGGTAGGTAAGAAAATTCAACAAGCCTATGGAACTTAAATCATTCCACAGGAACTGCAAAAAAATGTTAGGCCCTATACAGTCTGAATGCATCCAGCAAGGCAGAAAGATTAATGCCTTTATTTCACACCAGCCCTGATTCAGTCACTTAACATCAACACAGATCAGTTTTCCTCAGCCAACATTCAGCATCTTTCTAGAGTAAAGGCAAGGAGGATCAATCATTTTGAGAGAAGTCTGCAGATAAAACATATCAGAGTTAAATATCTACTATAAAAATTCCACAATTTTGTGTAAAATGTACCAAAATAGAATTCTGATGTGGAAATGCATTTCAAATACAACATTACATTTCTGTTTTCTCAGAAAGCTCCATGGAGTCGAGATTGGGGCATTAACAGCAGAAACAACAAAAGGTAATAGGCTTTCTGCACCATATAATTCTTCATGGTAAGACAGTCTGACCCTTGCTGTTCTTACTATTTATGGATTTCTTGGTGTAATTTTCTGTTTGAGAGAGCTTAACTGTGAACTACAGTTTGTGGATACTGTGTAATTCCATTACTAGATAACAGCTACTCCAGAGCATATGAGAAGAAGGAAAGCATTAAGTCTTAAAATGTCTAATTTTCATCCTTTATTTTAGAGCATATGGCTAAGGGGTTGATTGCCTAAATATAGAAAAACAGAGAAATCTAAAATAGCAAATTCTTCCAAGGAACCTGTGTAAACTCTTTCTGCACAGAATTCATCAGGATATTAGTCAAGAGCTACCAGGTAAATAGTCTTCAATTTAAGAAAACCTCAGTGATGAAGTGACTTTCTCACTTCAGCCAGGGGACACATTCCTTGTGCCGTGCTTCTGTTACATACAAATTATTCGGTCTGCTATCTGTGGCTGCTGGGGCCCTGTCTGTGCCAGCAGAGCCAGGCAAATAAAAGTACAAGCTTTGCACGCCAACTCTTGCAGTCCATGAAGGCAGCTGAACTTCAAAGGTTTGCAACAGATAATGGGTTTACATGATGCTGTTCTAACCATCTTTTGTTTTACTTTCTCTGCTGGCACATAGGCCTTATCAAGAAGCATAACAACTTCCTTTGTATTGGTGAAAAGCCAAGCAACTAAGACTTAGTCAAACACCACACAACCCCTCCCCCCCCCAAAAAAAATAAAAAAGATCTTTCCTTCTCAAGAATATGAAACACAGTCACATTCTTCAAGTTGCAACCAGCCTACGATGCTCACAGGACAGTCTCACACAGGCATTAGTTCATCACAGATGACAGCCTTCCCCTGCAAGCAGTTCAGCAATTAGTTCATGTAATTTGGCAAAGAGAGAGAAGTAATACTGGGCTCTAAAGCTCTCACTTATCCCAAATTTATTTGATTGTGGTAGCCAGCTCTGAGTTACAGTCCACAGCCACCCACATAATAAAATCAAGCTCCATTTCTATGTTTGTCCATACTGTGTCAAACCAGTGAGAGAGACATCATCCCCAGTGTGACTGGCACACAAGCTCCTCATCACACCGAAGTCACAGGCAGTATCAAGAAGTTCAGAGTTGCCAGGCCAGGTCGAGACCTGTGCACCAGTCCCTCTGCAGAGAAAAAGGTACAAACCCCTGCTACTGTGAAGTCACTGTGACATTTCCTGCACTATCTGTGGTAGATAGGCAGGACAGAAGGGCAGTGATGTGTAAGACAATACTGGCAGTACAGCGTTGGTGCACTGCTGGAGCTAGTGAGGCATCTCCTGTATTAGTTCCATGCTCTGCCCCTACACCACTTGGCCATGGTCTGCCTGCACTCTGCAGACCCTCTCTTCCAGCAACAGAAAGGGCTTAAGATCTCCTCTGCAATAACATCCACCCACTTTCTCTCCTCGGACAAGTGGCAGATCAGCACTGTGGCAAATGCTTGACTGAAAGCCTTGACTGAAAGAGAAAGGACAAAAAGTAGGAGTCCCAATACTACTTCAGACTGTTGAAGGCCATGATGAAACCTTCCCTCTCCCCATCCCTCAATTCTTGTTTCAGATCCTGAAGATCTGTCAAGTGAAGATCAGTGAAGGGACACCCACGCTCCACACAAGGCTCCTTCTTAGATCCCAAGTTGCATGGTGTCCTGGTATTTGATGGTTCTGGAAAGTTTGGTGGGGGTGGAATGGGATGCAAAACTTAGGTGGAATGTCCTCCTGGCATGCAACAAGGGAAGTTGCTTTGTTTTCTAAAATTAGCATCAACCAGCCTCCATTTGGTGAACTGACAGTGCCTATTTTATCATCTTGGACTCAGAGCTTCCTGCAGAAGCAAGTTTTAGTCACTGACCCAACCTCTGGCTAAAAGACCAAAGTGTTCCTCAGGAACAGAAACAGTAAATCTCTGCCACATTTCATTCTGAGTCCTGCATCAGTGATTGCACAACGTCAAGATCCAACATAAAGTATCTGGCTCCATGCTGAACTAATTTCACAAGAAATGGAAAACAAATAGATACAGGAAGATTACTGAAAGAACAGGTCAATAGCCAAGGTGACTGGGCTACACTAGTCTGACTTCTTACAAGCCATTCAAGTTTCCTAAGGTTAGCTGGAGTACTGTTCTTCCCTTTCTCACACTAAGAGGGTATTTGATTTTGCTTGTAAGGTGGTAAATGTGTCCTTCCTCCCGAAGGTATTTGCCCTTTGGGAAAGGGATCGAAGCATGCAATCCTATTTGTAAAGCACTGAAATACATGCAGAAAAGTGTTATATGCAGACTATTAAGAGACTCTGTCAGTATTAATTTCAGAATGGCCTGTGTGTAGGAGAAAATAAAGTAAGTGTGTGACCCTAAATATAAATAAAATCAGTCCTGAAGGAGAACATGAAAAATGTAAACCCAGAACCTGAAGGTTAGGGTTTAAAAGACTTTCTTTTCATTTATGTTTTAGCAGCCTTGGAAGTAGAAATTCTCCCCCATCTCACATGGCTACCTCTCCCACAGATCAGGTCTTTGGTAGCACTTCAATTTCACATCTGTATTTATCTAGTGATCAGTGAACAAAATGTATTGAACTGCCACATTTAGGAGCAAAGAACTAAAGCTGAGAATTAAGAGATCAAATAACTGTGAAAACCTGTGGTATGTGGCTGAAATGAAAGTAGTTCCTAAATAAACTAGCAGGTCCTGCAGTTTGACCATTAAGATTCATCCATCTTCCACTGGTATTTAATGAAAACCTCTCTAGGAATGCTGTGGCATTGCTCAAGCTGGCTTGCAAACCTGGCCAGCTGTTTGGGCTGTACTTGTGTTAGGGCTGTACTTATCTACAGCAAGTCTGGTTGAATCCTTGCCACCAATCCAGACCTGTGGGTCCTGGGCACATCCAGTGCTGAGATCTCCTGCCTGTACAGGCAGTATCAACACACTATCACAGTGCAACAAAGAGAGCAGCAGCAACACTGACCAAACTTCAGAAAAATCTTGTGTTATTTCTTATATTTGGCAGCTATACTGTGCCCAGCCTTGCGCTTCTGAGCTTCACGCCCCACTCTCTGCTTTGGCATAAAGACCCTTTCCTCTTGAAAACTGGACAAGGTCTCTTCTGCTCTAAGATCACCAGGCCACGCTGGCCAGCAGCTGCTAAGCTCTGTTATTATCTTTGCTTTTAAAGCACTCTGGACAACCACAATGCTGCACAAAACATACCCATTTATTTAGCCAAATGCCATTAGCCTTGCCTATTACATTGATGCAGCCAAACTGACAATTTTATTGATCCAGGTAGCCTGTTCCATGTCTCCTCTTCATTATTTTTCATTTGTCCAATTAAAGTAAAAGGAGAGAAGAAAAATAGGCTGTGACAGGACCCTGAATCAGCTGGAGTATTCATGTGGAACTACTCCCCACCTTTTCTTTCAAATGAGCACATCAAAGTACACCAACAAGCTCTCAATCTCTAAACCAGGAGATGTTCTAGTTTATTAGGCTCTAAAATAAGCCCTCTCTTCAAATAGATGAAAAACTGAGATGTACTTGGTAGGGCAGCCAGTAAAAAGAGTTTCAGAGCAAATTCTCCCTTTCTTATCTCTCTGTCCTTGTGGAAAGGGAGAGGGACTCTCTCTTCTGTTGGAGTTTCCCTAGCCATGTTATTGCTCTTTCCTGCTAAAGGTTTTCTAACTAAGAAGAATAGCTTTTGTTGCTGATGTTGTTCCAAGAGAAAGTATAGGTGGTTCCAACGGTACAGACAAGCAGGCAGCTCTTCCTCACTGCTACACTGCTACAACACACCTCATCAGAAACAAAGGGGATGAAACTAAGCAGCTGTACCCTTTGCTGCATGAGACCTGCATCTGGTACCACTTCCATCTACTAAAAAAGAAATAAATAAAAAAACAAGAACAGTGTACAAGAACTAGTACAGCTCAGCTGATGTGCCCAACCTGCATTACTACAGTATACCCAAGATAATGAATTTTCTGCAGCCAAGGGTAACTAAAAAGTCATTTAGCATAAACAGGAGATCTGGGAACAGTGAGCTTGCTTAATTTAATTCAGAGTGTTAAACCCGGATTCTTGTTGTCAGATTTGATGCACAACTTAAAAATAAGCCATGAAGAGCTATGAAGACAATATTCTTCTTCCTTTTGCAAAGAAATAGCTAGACAGAAGGCAGCTGCCAATAAGGTAGCACTTAGTCATGTAGATAATCTTCCATAACCTCCATTTCTTGATGTCAACAAATGACAGTAACAGAGAAACTGAGATAACAGCAGGTCTGCATGAGCCCAGAGGTAATGCTGGGTCTCCAGTGATGGACAGTTGAGCAGTTGGACAGATGGTCTTAAAACCTGGGCAGTGACTTGGCTCATTCTGAATGGCTGCTCTTTACTGTACAATGTAAATGGTATGTGTTGACTACACTGTGCAGGAATTAGAGGGAGATGGTTTGCATAACAGTTCTGTTGTTTTGTTTGTTTGTTTTTAAATGAGATGTGTAAACCTGTAATCCAAATGTTTTTAAAAAGCTCTCCCTTTTTATAGCTTCCTTTCCCATCTGCCAACATGTTTTATATCTGCATGCTTTGAGAATTTTCATGATTGTTGCATGCAATAGCTTCAACAGCAATTGTGGGGTTGTTTGATGTTTATAGATATATTCAATTAGTTAGCATGGGAATGGCTTTGGTTCCTAATTTGTTCCATTTCTGTTTTCTCCAATACATTTCCACTGAGATCAGAATTCCAGAAGTCCAGAGTCAAACTGCACAAGCCAGTCAATGTCAGATGCTGAACCCAAACAGATGAAACAAAACTGCTTATTGAATAACAAAAATAGATTTTTATTATTATTATTATTAATTACAGCTATGCAGCACTCCTCTATCTCTCTTATCTCCCCACCATCCAAATAGGACATCTGAGATGGTGTATGTTGGCTAGGCTCTTTTCTCTCATTTAGAATCATTTCACAGCTTTGTAAAACAGGCATCAAGCAGGCAAAAAAATTACCCAGAAGGTTCCCTATTCAAAGGCAAGTTTAGTTACAATGGTTAATCTTGGGCCCCCACCCTCTGTCTCTCAAGCAATTCTGTCATTCAAGGTACAGGTGAGAAATCAATGTAATTAGTACATATTTCCCAGCGGTAGCTGAACTGATCTACCTTGTACATGCCATTTTTCCTCCTTGATCCAAGAGCATAGCAGCATCTTAGATTCAGCAGCATAAAGGGAAGATCAAGTCAATTAGTGGCAAGAGGAAAAAAGAGCAGTTCCTCTTGCATGTAAGAAAGGGAGAGCAAGGACTGCACAGATTAGGTGGCTCATTACATTCTTTTTCATCTTAGATTTTAAAAGGCAGCAAAAATGCTAAAATATCATCAGAAATATTTGCTGTGACTCTGCAGTCAAGTCAGTCTAAATGCAACAAAGAAGTATTAGAAATCCCACACGAAGCCCAGGTGCCCAACAATTCCTGATCAGAGAACTGAAAAGCTTCACGTGGCATTTAGAATGCCACAGGCATCAGAGATCTGCCCTTTGGAGATGATACAAGGCATCAGAACATCTCATTATCCTTTACACTAGAAAAATCCAAACATTCACTCTACTACTGAAATTTTAGTGCTAGATGTAGCCTCAGTTGCAAAGGGCCCCAGTCACAAGTGATTTGTTCTTTCAGAAAGGAAACCTTGAATACAAAGAACACTCTTCTTCTGCTGAGTTTCCTACACAGAAGTAAACAAAGCCCAATCCTTTTCACACAGGAAAATCATCAAGTGTGTGGATTAAACACAGATTAATCACTATCCCTCTGAGCACACTGTCAACACTGCGCATTTCTTTGGCACGAAAAAAACCAATCATTTCCAAATGAAATTGCTGTCTCCATCCTGAATGGAACTGAAAGTGATTGGGTTAATATGGTGTACCCTGGATTACGGCTTGTCCAATGAGCAACAGTAGCCAAGGCCTCATATGCTCTCAACCCATTGCAAATGCAAAGTAAAATGACTTCCACATGGTTTAAGTTAAAATCTTGTACTAAACTACCATTTATCACCAGCACTTCAGTAATATTTCACATGCATTCTTCTCCTCTTGCAAACACAGTCCTTCACACACATACTACCTCAAACATTTGTTATCATAGGAATGTAGATTTAGGGAGGCAGCACTGAAGTTGTTTACATGGAAATTTGAACAGGCCATGCAGAATAAGAATCTCAGTGCCTTGGGAAGTTTTTAACTGCAGCATAAACCAAATGCAATTTTCATGTAGTGCATGAATGATGGCACTTCCAGAAGGACAACATCCCCGTTATCACAGCAAAGTGCTGTCTGCCCTTGAAGGGAGAGGAATGCCAGCTCCTCCATCAAAGGACTACACTCCTTGCAGCACAAGCTTTTCCCTTAGCATTCTCTTACCTAAGAACTGACCAGAGTTGAACCTGTATTACCTCACAAAAGTTAGCAGAATCACAGTCTGTGGCAGCCAGCCAGCAGGCCAAACAAAGCACTACTCGGATCTCTGTAGTCTTTTTAACAGCTCTGGCTGATTGCCTTTCAGCTGGATCCTCAAATCCAGTGACATCTTCAAAGAGACCAACAGCTGCAAGATCTTGCACTGCTTATGACAGCAGACTGGCACTAAAATGGCTGTGAAATCTCACTGCATCAGGAAGTGACACAGATATTACAGACCAACAGGGAAATGTGTCCTGGAATGTGCAAACAAGGCACACAAAAGGAATACCACATTTGCTGATGTTAAATGGCAGTCACCCAAAGTGTCACCCCTCTTTTGCTTTACCTGTGCAAAAATAGCTTTCTGTATGGTCACTAGGCAGGAAGAGAACAAACCAACAGCCAGTGTTTCTAAGTCATCCTGACTTAATTCATTCAAAGCACAGCTTCATGTTTATATCATGTCCATTATCCTTGGGTTGGAAGACATCTCCCTAGACCACAAAGTCTTTGGGATTCTAGATTAAAGCCAGGGATAACACGGCAGAAAGCAAGGAACACAGACTTCACAAGAGGAATTTCCTAAGCACGCACGTTTCACACAATGCACACAGAGATTCAATTCCCAAGATTCATGAACCTCAGCTCTCCAACACGCAGCCACCTAAGCCCAGTGACAACGCTAAGGAAGAGCATGAAGAGCCAGACCTGTACAAAGCTTTCAGCAGATACATGTTCTGCCCACTGCACTGCCTGTAGCCACTGAGGCACAACTTGGCAGCAATATTTGCCAGCAGTAAATAGTGTGGAATGGCTAAGGGGCCCATGCTAACAAACCTGAGCACTGTGGGAGTGCAAAGACAAAGGTAGCCTAATGTACTGTGGGAGTCCTGGGCAATGCAGAGGATGGGAGAAGCAGTGTGACACGTACTTAAGAAACACCTGGGATCCAACAGTCTGGGTGGCAGAAGCAGTGTGAGGGCTCTGAGGGTTTTCTTCTGTTTTGTTGTTAACACAGGTGCTTATAGTCTACAGACAGTTGTACTTTCAATGGTACAGGCTTCTGCACATCAGCACTCTTACATCAGGGATAACCTGGACCTGCCTAAACTGCTGAAAGAAGCAACACAGGTGAGGCAGTCTGCTCAAAAAAGCAGACTGCTGTCTAGACCTGGACTGTGAAGCAAATTCTGCTTCAGCTTTACCAAGAACAGCCAGGTCATCAGAAAACAAATGAGAAAAACAGAGGTGGGGTCACAGGGCGAAACTAGAGAAGGAGGGATCTAGTCCAACAGCAGCTGCACACAGCAATCACAAGCACTCTCCTCTCCCAGGTGTTTTCTGTGCCCAGCAGCTGGGAGCAATCAGAGGTATGATCTCTGCCCTTGGTAAGAACTAGGCATGAGCATGTCCATCTCAGAAGTGGGAGAACAGATCTCAGGGTAAACTGAATAAGTCTGCTGTAGATGCTCCTCAGACTCTGCATCTTGAGAGAACCAAGATGGAAAGTATAAAAACCCTGTTAGCTCTGCAGTCTAACTGCATTAGAGGAGCTGTAAATTGAGAGACATTCAACTAATTTTTTTCCAGCTTAGGAAAAAAGAACTCCCAGCATGGATGGTTCAGGTTCACTTCACTCCCCCTTAACTGTCACCATAGGGGGGTGCTCCGAGCTAAGCACTCTCCCTACTGCCTCAGGTGTTAACTGGCACAGGCTAGGAGGAAATCCCACAAGGAAGTTTTTCCTTCACCTAAAAGACTAGTGAAAACCCCTCTTGCTAGACTACACAAAGAATGCAAGGGTAAGCCTGAGTGATACAAAATCACTGCACAGCCTAAACATGCCAGACATTGCTTCCTAAAATTGCTTCTGCAGTTGTTAAATCAACAGAAGAACTCACTTCACACCTGCTGCAGTTTAATTGGTTTGGCCACAGGTGACCAGGCTGTATACAATATTCTATGTATTCTGGTATAATCTTAGTGCTCTCCTTTTGCTGCAACAAATTCCTCCTTAAGTATGTCTGGAAACAGAAATACAGAACTGAGATTATCACAAGGTGTTGGTACAGAGAGGTCTATCCACATTCCGCTTGTTGTCAGCTCTGCTAAGATAAAGGGCTGGCCACTGTTTTCCTCTTTCCCTCAGACCACTGGTTCCATTTGCATTACTACCTCACATAACACAACAGTCTTTACTCCTTCACAGTTCAGTTAACTCCACTCTAAAAGTTTTTCTCCTAATATTGAGGCAAACTTAATCGCTTATCAAGCCAAGTGTGCCTGCGCTGCCCTTTAAACATGGAAGCAGTCACACAGTAAAATCTAAAGAGTCATTAAAAAAATTCTTCAGGTCTCATCTTCAGTGAGCTGCCCACAAGATATATGACAATGGTTGGACAGATCATGCTGTTCCAACACTGGTCACTCCCCAAGTTGCAATTTTTTTTTCTTCTTCTTCTACTATTATCCTGCATTCCTCTGGCATCTTGTATCCCTCTCCTATTTTTTAATAATTGTTTAGAGGTCTTTAAACAATTATTAAAATTATTAAGTCCCTTAACATTTCATTACATACACAGTAGAGTCTCAAGTCTGATTGGAGCCCTTAGATGCAATGATACAAAATAATAATAATAGCTGCAGAGCTGTGGTAATACTCTCCAGTTGTGATGGGCATGCTGGAAAGATTACTTGATGTTTATAAAGCTTTTTGATACTCTTAGATGAAAGTCAAGCTAGTGATGCACAGGATTTATTATTCTATTCACCACTTCAGTATCCAAGGCTAGCATCTATTCTAGTTGAAAAAGATTTTTACTGTATTGTAAAATGGAAACAAAATGAAATATATACAGTGCATGGTGCTTTATATATAAGGCACAGGCAGTACAGAAACAGAATTTCATTATTGAAATGGATGTAGCTGAAGCTGTTACACACAGTAGGTAAAAGACCAGATTCAGTGACCTCTTATTCCATTTAATCAAAATTGTTAGTATATGGTTTTCCAAAGGCCAAAGAAAAATTCTGGGTTTTTTTTCTTCTTTTCTTTATTACGTATTTCATCACTTTGTAATAAACCTTTGTAGTTGCTTATGATGTGAATCTCAAGCAGACTTGACCAGCAACAGAATGAAAATAAAGTGTATGTAGGTTCAACAAACAAAGCCACCATTCTTCTGTAATACTCTGTGCATTTAACCACCAGATCAGAACCATTCAGGGAGGCTGCACTCCGTCTTCCTCATCACAACTTTCTGCTCATTTCACAGCACCCCCCACTGCTCTATTTAGATGCAGGGCCTTTGCAAGTTCCCCCCTCCTCCAGTTCTGTGCTTGCTGAGCACAGAGGGTAGATGATGCTGTTTTAATGGTGCTAGTTATGCTATACGTGGTCTTGCTGTTTCTAGGAATAGACATGCTCAGACATCAATTAACATCTAATTGCGGGAATTAATCTTGTTCATCTGCCTCAGACACCACAGAGATCAAACCAAGCCTATTTGCAGTTCTATTTTTAATTTAGTGGAATTATAGGGGTTTTTTTTTCATCCAGTGAAAAATAATTAAGTGACATGCTGTCCAGAGAATACACTGTTCAGGGATCTGGGTGTTTATGAAGAAATGAACCAAGCAGGAAAAGATCATAATTGTTTGTACCAAAGCATCTTTGTTACTGCAAGTCTTTCCTCTCTTCACACCTTCTCACCAGTATTTCTCTTCACACCTTCCTGCTTGAGTGATCCTCAGAGAGACAGTGAGAATTATGAGAGTGGCTTGGGAAGGAATTGAATTTACCACCCTAGCGAATAATCCCCATTTCTCAGGGTCAGCCTGTGCATAAGGGCAAAACAAGCATGGAAAAAAGACAAAACAAGGAAGTGGAGGGAAAGGATTTAAGAACAACACCAACCACCAGAAAAAAAAAAATCAAGCAAAATGTTTTTGCAGCACTCCCTTAAAGCAGTCACCCATCTTCTTTATGCCTTGCTGAAGACAGTCATTGCAAGCCACAGACGAGGATTTGGACTGTGTTTTGTAAGTTTTTATACTGAACTGAGTGAAGCAGCTTTCAGCAGACAGCTCCCAGTCTTAAGATACTGCTCCAGTTTCCTACATACATGAGCAAGGAAGGCTTGAGCTTGGCCAGTGAGTTAGGGTGGAAGCAGGTTGGATTACTTAGCAGGAAAAGAACAGAATCCTACATAACCTGGAGTGAACCTGTAACAGATACTGTCAGAAAGCTGGGCTCTAAAGAGCTGTGTGACAGAAAGCAGACATGAGACTACACTCTGGGACTGGGTCACAACACCTTCTACACCAAACTTAAAGCAGCTGAAGGAACCATTATGTCCACCTACAATGCAGACTGCTAACCTGTATTTATGGAAAGGTCTTTGATGAGTCGTTTGGTTTTCAGAAAGAAGCAAACCACTCCTTTCTCATTCCTAGGTTAAACTGGCAAAGTCCTAGGTTAAATTCCAAGGTCAATAGGCATGATGTGTAGCTTCACTCATTTTTACTGCCTATGTCAGTCCAATTATTCTCTTAGCTCCTCAGCACCAGTGATCAGAATTGATCTCACCTAAGGCCGTCACCCCTCTCCTTCCTTTTTCTGTCATTTGCTAAATACAGCATGCCCAGTAATAACACTGAACCCCTCCTTTTTCTTCCTTCTGCTAAAGGAGAATGTGGAATATTCCTACTTCCTATCAGCTCAAACTCCCTCCAGAAACGCAGTTTAAGGAAAAGGTGCTGCGAAGCTTTCTGGCACCTTTAGTATAGCTCACTCCCTATGTGAGGAGCACATTTGGAGGGGATGAACACCAATCAGCTCCACACCCATAGAAATTTCAGAATTTACCAAAAAATAAAAAGAGTGTGGGAGAACCACCACCATTCCTTCTGCTCTCATAGATTTTCAAAAATCCCACTTTATTATTTGAAGAGTGGAATTGTTCCCAGAGCTTTGGCAACCAGACCTATCATTCCCACATTGCATTATACTCAGAAATGGAAGGAATTTCTGGTTCATGTAGAAGAGGAAGATGCTCAAAAACAAGACTTGGTTTGGTGACACTTTCCTAGGAACAGGTCAAATTTACACATCCTTATGTGTGAGTGAAAGGCAGAGGCAGACTGTTGGTAGCAACATGTGCTAAGAAGTTAGAAAAAACCCCCACAAAACCCATTTATTCAATGCACATCATTAGCTACTTAATTTATATTCCTACCAAGCAGCAATAAACATCCTTTTGCTGCTTCCCATTCCCCTCACCCCAGCTTTTCCATTAGGAGCTCAGCTGGAGGCAAGGAAGGAGTGGGAGAGGAGGGAAATGGAGAACCTAATTCCATATACCTAGTTCTCTCAAAATACTGATACATAATTCTGCCAATGTACGTTACCTTGACTTACAACCTTTGTGCCCCCTGCAGTCCTTACTCACTGCTGACAGCAGAGCTCCAAACTACTAACACCACAACTCAACAACAACTTGATTTCCTTCACACTTCCTCTACTACACCATTTCTGGAGTTTTTCCCTCTTCCTCCTAATTGCATCCCCCCAAATCAACAATAATCCATACCATTCTATACTGTTTCATCCTGCCCTACAGTAGACATACTTTCTTTAGGAGATAGATATTGCAATGAAACAACATAAAGAAAAGTGAACCCCTTCCAGCACAAAGGTCTTAATTCTCCATCCAGATGAAACCCTCACATAAAGCAAGGACCATTCTAATTGGATGGTATTCACCTCACTTGCAAATTACAGAATTTTCTAGAGTGAAAAAGCACTTGCTATCAAGTGCTAAATATATCCAATGGCAAAGAAGAAAAGAAAGAACACAGAATTAAAACTCTCAGATAAAGAGAGTAACCTTAATGTAAACCCTAAGCTAAAAACCAGTACTTTAAAAAGTTCTCACATTCAGAGATCTCCTTTCTTTCTTTCTTTCTTCACAGACCTCAGAGGCACAGACAGTGATACCCTGATCCCAAAGCAATCCGTTTACTTCTCCAGAGTAAGAGATACACACCTGAACTCAACAATAACAAACAGGTAGAGTTAAAGTGGTGCAAACATGAGAAAAGAAATCAAATAGCTAAACACAACAGTGTTTTGGGTAACATGCCCCAGGCATGGAAGTAATGCTGAAGCATACCAGCACTTCACACAGTTTTTGTAAATAACAGCCAACATTTTCCCGAGTAGGAGAAAAGGGTGTTTAGATGAAAGACTGTAGTATTCCATTTGACTTGAACTGCAAAGCAAATCAAAATGTGACTTGCATTCCTACCTCAGTTTGTCATTTATATAATCATGACAATAATATTCAGACACCTTTAAAAATATTTTACTATCTTTGTTTGATAAATGCAACATTAAGTTTATTCATGCTAGTCACTTCCAATATACTCATTAGCTCTACTTGAAGACATCACAGCTTTATTAGAGAAACCAAAACTCCTTCATAAATTTCAATTACCTAGTACAAATCATTATTACTATTATTTTATTAACTCTTGTGTAATTGCCTGTTGTGCATACAATTACAAAGTTAATAAATGCAAATCCAACTTTAGAAGTTCTTTCTGTAACTTGTATTTGCATAGCTGGCACATGTGTGTGCTTACATAATTTTTTCATTACCTTTAAAATCTCCATCCTGAAATTTTCACTGTGCTTACACATACTAGTGTGATTTAGACATTAAAACGTTATTTTTTTGTGATATTACTTACTTCCAAAGCAGTCTTTTTGTCACTGAAAAAAAACCCCAAATCATCTCACCATTCAGATGTATGCAGAAATATCCATATTTACAGAAATAAAGGAAAAAGAGGATCAGATTTTTATCTAGATGGTAACAAAGACGGCCACCTAGTTGTGTCTTAGGCATAATGTATGAAGATCCCTAACTACTAATCAACAGCTTTCACTCAGCTGCTGCCTATTAGTGGCAATACCTGCTGATATAGAACACCAGAGGACTTAAAATATACACCTGAGAGAAGGCAGTATTCAGTTTTGAGCATTACTCTAGGGACCATTATTAATTGGTAAAATAACTATGTGTTCCCTGAAGTAGGGATCAGAACTCTGGCCTCTCAGGTGACTGAAGTACTTTATGTGGGAGCTTAATTTCCTTTTCCCATGTATTATTTTGTGCATGATGACATAGCTTCAATAACACAGGTAACAAGTACTATGCCTCTCTCCCAGTAAACTGCAGGCTTAGATTTCTGGGAGAGAGATGTGACTTTGAAAGTTGTGAGGTTCCAAAGAAAACAATCTCTCACTTTCTGCACAGTTTCTCTGACAAGGTGTTATATACCAAGATGACACCTTCATCTCCTCTACAATGAGAATACATTAAGGAAGAAATAAAAGCTCCCTTCTCTTTCAGGCATCTCCGCTCTATAAAGAACTCCAAACAATATCCTAAATGTTTCCTAATCAAACACTTGAACTCTAAAGAGAGACATGATGGATGATGAACCCTTCCACCCACAGTTTCCTACTGGTGGATCACTGTTCTGGAAACATTATTCTGGAAGTCATTTCGATGCATCTTCAAAACACTGTTCTGGAAGTCATTTTGATATACCCAGCTTTTCCTATACCTCATTCATGAAGCACAAGTGGGATTTGATGCAAGTTTCAGATTCAGCTCCAGGGAGAGGTGATTAAAAAATAAAGCATTCTGGCATTTAAAGTGCTGTACTTCATTGTGCTGAATTGGTTTTGGTATCTAGCTCTTAAAAACTGACATAATGAAGCTGTATTTATTTGCCTTCCTCAAACTTAACCAAACATCTGAAGGTAAACATGGCAAGTTAAAAGGAAAAAAAGTGTGTGGGGGGAAAGGTGCAAAACTAAATTGACAGAAAGCAGAAGGCAGCTGTAATATTACAATAAAAGAGGGTATTTCAGGTCAGACTATAGTAGTTTTACCTAGGCAAGGATGAGCAGGTACAGTACAGACCCATACCCTCCTTGGGGCTTGACACCCGGGGAGCCGTGATGCAAGTCAGGCCCCAAGAACTAGATAGGAAATTATGGAACCACGACAGGAAAAAGCAGGAAAACAACAGACAGAAACTGAACGAATCACAGGGCATCTCTTGTAAATAAACATAACAACGATGGAATTACTGTCAAATCAAATTATACAAATTGGAGGTCGTAAGACGCAGCTGCAGAGCAGCCCGGATCGATCACTCCACACAGAGCGGGATGCGGGTGGAGGGCACCTCTGGCACACAGAGCAGCTCCT